>NC_056523.1:109876278-110011443 GCF_019175285.1 Sceloporus undulatus | reverse complement strand
TTTCCTCCCATTTGATAATCTCCATAGTCCAATGCTCAAACCACTACACTGTGGTGGCTCCTAGGAGAGTTTGAATCTGTGCTTAGCCAAGGAAAACCACTGGGTGGCCTTGGGTAAGTCATAGAATCATAGAATTGGAAAAAACCTCAAGGGCCATCAATTTCAATCCCCTGCCATGCAGGAATACACAAGGCTGAGGAAGCCATGGCAAACCTCCTCAGAATAAATCTTGCCAAGAAAACCCTCGTTAGGATCGCTATAAATCACGGTCAACTTGAAGGCACAAAACAAGAATCCTGCCTGCAACAACCTACAACTCCTTAAAGAGATCCTTAAAGATAGAATGGCAGGAATAAAATTCCAGGAAATTCAAGATGACATAGACTTCAGTTCACTCTTTTTCTCCTGAAGACATTTTGGCAGTTCAGTATTTGAAGCAATACAACTCTTCTGTGATTTTATGAGATTATCTTTGAGATAATTTTTAGCCCAGTTCACTGTCAACTCATGGCGGAATTCAAGATCAAGTTTCTGGGTTTTGGTTTAACTCTTATGCCTTCCATTGCCATTCAATTATCTTTCTTCTAAATTAAGAAAAGGGTCTTGAAATGTGGTGTGCACATTGATGCACATTAATCAAGTAAGAAAAACAGCCCACTCTATGACTAGCTTTTGATAACAGCAGGCGATAATTCTTTATAGGCATCTCAACTATTCAGTTAATGAAAGCCTACAAGGACACAATTTTCTTCTTCCAGTATGTGGTTTGAATGACTATATTTAAAAATCACCTGCATTTTTTCTTAAGTCTTGGAACTTTTTTCTAAGTTTGCAGGAATGGAAACAGAAATGGTTGGTAAAATCTGATCCATTACAAATTCCAGCAGACACTTGCAGGAACAAAAGGCTTTTTGTGAGATGGGAGCAAGTTCAAGTTCCAGGCTAACATAGAACCATAAGGATAGCCCTGTAGGATTAGATCAAAAATGCTTATTGTCAAGCAGCCTATTTCCCATTGTGGTCAACTAGATGCTTCTGGGAAGACCAAAAGGGCAACCATCCCCTTCTACTGTTGTTCTCCAGGAACTGGTGTATTCAGAGCCATGCTGCCTCTGGTCCTGGCATATACCCATTATGGCCAATGACCGAATAAATTTTATTACAATTTATTACAATTACCCATTATGACTAGCAGGCCCTGATAGCCTTGAGTTCCCATGATTTTTTCTAATCCCCTTTTAAACCTCTCTGAGCTGGTAGCCCCATACTGTATCATAGTAGCAAACTGAGAATGTCAGGGTGGTTGGGTTTTGTTTGTTTTAAACAGTGTTTCATCTGAGCTGATGGTGTGTTGTATTCTGCATACCAGAGGCTGAGGTTCAAATTTCTACTCAACCACAGTGTTTGTTGGGTGATCTCATACCCTTCAGGTTTTCACAGATGAAAACTAGGATATATGTGGCCAAGCAATATCAGTGTGGTCAAGATGGCAACAGGTATCAATGAGGAAGAACACATTGGCCCTTAACACACATGAAATAGGAACTCCAATCCCAAGCCATTCCGAAGGGAGGGGGAAGCAGAGTCAATTCGAATCCAAGGCAATTCACATGATTAATTATCACATGTGAAGAGCAAAATTGTGGTCATTCCTGAGGCAAAGCGGAGCGAGTGCAAAATAAATTACCACACCAGACAGATTCAACAATTTGAATTGGCACCCTTGCACATGCTCAGTGGGGCTGAGAAGAAGGCCAGGGCAAATCCCCACTGGAGAAACATACCAAGAAAACCCCCATGACAGCTTCACCTTAAGGATCAGGGTGGATGAGGAGGAGGAGGAGGAGGAGGAGGAGGAGGAGGAGGAGGAGGACGACGACGACGACGCAGGGGGTCGGGGAGACGATATCAGGGTGGTGGTGGATGATGATGATGATGATGATGATGATGATGATGATGATGATGATGGAGCAGGATGCAGCGGGCCAGAGGGGGTGAGATCAGGGTGATCTTCCACACCAAACCAATTCAGATTGAAATCGAAGTGAGCTTGGAAACAATTTTTGTGAATTCGCTTGTTACCGAATTCACCTACATCAGGAGTCACTTTGGATTGACTTTGGATCCAGCTTGGAATGACCCCCCCATAGAAAGCAATCATGTATGATAATCAATCACATTATAACGTGAATTCGCATGGTTGGACCAGGAGTGGCTTCGGATTGGAGTTGCAAAAAACGCTGTGTGATAAAGCTAGGGGATGCTCTAGCACTTTGCTTTTGGGTCTACAGGGAAGAGCAAGATTCAACAACTCTCTCCTCTCCCCCTTGCTGTGTTGTTGTTGTTGTTGTTGTTGTTGTTGTTATTATTATTATTAGCATTTATTTATATAGCATTGTATGTTTTTCACTGCACTTTACAAAATTATCAAAACAAAAACTGAACTACCATTGCCCTTCGAACTCACTTCACACCAGCTGAATGACAATTGTGGGAGAAAGGCAGGATATAGATCTTTGAAACAAACAAACAAACTGGAGGATATGCTAGATTGTGGACTAGTCATTTCTTCATGGGCATTAGTGCAAGCTGGAAATAGGATGCTTACACCTACCATTTAGCTGTTTGTCTAACAAAGCCATCTTACCACCAGTGGAGCTCCAAGATCAACAGTCATTCCTGCAATGTTTTGAGAGCACTGTGTGAAGGGAGCTTCAGAAGGAACTGCAGGCATGGGATCAGTATTCCTTTTTGTCTTTTCAAGGGACACTTTAACTAGTCATAACAGACACACTATCTATTTTGGTTGCAAGCTCATCTGACTGCCTGATTTCCCCCACCACCTTATTTAAAAGCTCTCTTGCTTTGTGTTGTTGCTTGCTAGCAGAGATAGTCAAATATGATGGGTTTGCCAGGCACCTTTTTCCTCTTGGAGCACTTTGAGGCCTACAAGGATGGTTGAAAATATTCTGAAGGGACTGGAAGTCCACTTGCAATTTTTTTTAGAAGAAATATTAGGCAGTGCAGGGGCACATGTTATGTATAATTTAAATGTGAATTATTGCTGCTGGAAATATCCTAGTGAAAGAAGGTGTAATTACAGTGCGCCCGTGTCATATGCGGGTGCCTTTTACGCGGCTTTCAGTTTATGCTGAAAGCCGCACAAAGGGGTTGCAATGGCGTATGTGCCTGTGGTGCGTGCGCTGCGCCACGCATCATGCACAAGCCCCATTACTTTCAATGGGGCTCAAACATAGACGCTATTTGCCTTACGCGGAGGGGTCCGGAACGGATCCCCGTGTAAGGCAAGGGTGCACTCTGTTTTGCTCAGAACAGGGAAGGCCAATGAGTGTGGAGGAGTTGAACACTAAAAATACAGGTGCTGATAGGGATATGTGGCCTGCAGGTTTACTTTGCCTAGCCTTGCATTATAGGGGTTTGGGAGCAATCCCAGTTCTAGCATATCGGTGAGATGTAGTCCTGTTTAATTAGAGATTTAATGAAATGGTTTATAAAGTAGACCAGCTCTGGTTAAGACTTGGATGGGAGATCACCAAGAAATATCAAGTGTGGTAGGCTGCTTTTCAGAGAAAGACAAAGACAAACCATCTCTGAGGACTTTGTCACATGTACCTTGGTCACGCCACAATTGCATTATTAACCCCCCCCCCAAAATACTGGTTTTGGAACTTTTAATATTACACCTCCCTCCAATAGTGCAGTGGCCCTTTTTGCCACAGGGTACATGTGTGCTCTCTTCCTCATTCCCCCTTAACCCGACCTCCCCACTTCTTCCCCTCCCTCCTGCCAAAGAAAGAATGACTGTCTCCTTGTGAGAAAGAAGTTATTCATTCTTCAGCAAGCAGGGGGAACACAGAAAAACTTATTTCTCCCCTTTCCTCTGGTCAAAGAAGGAATGAGAATGCCTCCTCATGGGAAGGCAATCATTCCTTCTTTGACAAGTTGGTGTGTGTGGAGAAGCCTACTTTGGAACAGGGAGAGAGAGGCAGGTGGGGAACTGATCCACTTGATTGCCCTGTACCAGAACAGCCATGCGGGTTACTGCACATGAGAAATGCTACAGCAGTGTGTTTGGGATTGTATTGATGGGTGTTACTCATCAATGAAAAGGGATGCTCTAACAGCAAAGAAGGAATGAAATGGCAACAACGTAATGCAGTAAGTATTGCTAAAGGTGCTGTTCTCTAGCTTCATAGCAGATTTAAAGGCTCATGTGATAAAGTCCTGAGTTTTCCTTGCCTAAGAAATCCCTATGAATTTCACAAGGTTGCCAAAAGTTGACAGGCAACTGAAGGCAGATACTTACAAAGTAATCCCCCTTCTCTCATTTTCATTCAGGTGTTTAGCTCCTTATTTCTTGTTTTAATTGTTTTACCCAGCACCTCAATATTTTTGTTTCAGCAACATTTTAGTGAATAGCCAGTGTTAACAGTGTAATTTCCCCCATTACTAGTTTCTGATTGCTCTTTTTTCTGCAATTACACCTTCAGTCATATGCACTTTATACATACTTGAAATTTGGTTAACACTTCATGCATCTAACAAAGCGGTCTATACTTCAAAAGAGTTCATACTATAATCAAGTCAGATGTCAAAGGACATTGGTGTATTTTTTTAAAATAACCAGTCTCACTCAGTTGCCTGCAAGGCAAGGTATTATTTCCAGTCTTTCTTAAATGGGTAGTATTTGTGCTCTTGCCTCTGAATACACAAAAGTGTATGTTGAAATAAACCATTTAGTCTTAAACGTGCCACAACTTGTTCCTTCTTTTTATATAAAAACAAAGGAACATGGCCATATTTCTGAAGTTTTAACCTTAGAGTGAATATAAACTGTTTATATGCTTGCATTTTGTGCTGGTTTGTCATGCCTTATCCCCTGGAACTGTAGTTTAGCAAGGGTGCTGAGACATCTTGTGAGAGTTCCCTAGCCTCTAGTGTTCTCTCAGGAGATACTTACTGTTAAACAAAGGTATTCTAAACAGATGTATTCTATAATGCTCAGGCATGGTTATTGCAGGACCTCTATTAAATCTATCATACAGGGCCGTGTCTTTTGACTGGGTATAAAAAGGCCTCCATTTGTAGTCACTTGCTTGTACTGCTAATGAATCATACTTTGTAGTTGCTTCCAATGACTCCTCCCTTTCCCATTCCAAAATCCAGTGAATAATGATTCACCTCTAGAGTTGGTGAAAGAGAAGTTCTTAGTGAGCATAGCATTTGGGCAGATGGAAATTACTAAATTTCTCTCATCAAGTATGTGAGATCCCTTCTGCATTTTCCAGTTGAGAAAGGCTAGGGGCATTTCTTATCACATCGAAAGACATTTTCCCTTTCTCAAGAGAGGAGAGGGATTATTCCCTCCTTTTAATGATCTGCAGAAGATTGCTTTTGCCCCCGGCAAAGGGGTTTGTGGATATCTATCTCTCAGATTCCCACTATTCTCTACTAAAATGAGGCAAAGTAGGAGTAACTGATATATTTTACTAATATTTTATAAACAGCCCATTAAGTAAGTTCTACTAATGTCAAAACTTTGAATTTAAGTATGTGCTTAACTCAGTTGAAACTGATAGGATTAAGGCTTCAGGCTTTTCTGAAAGTAATGTAAGCTGCACTGGGACATATTTCTGAATAAATATATATAGGACTGTACCATGGAAAAGTTTAATTTTGGTAGTATTCTGAACAGGCTTTTACAGAACCAGCAAGTGTGATGTTATATTAGTTAAGATACTACTGGGCTCTTTAAGTGGACAGCTGACATTTTTTATTTTAGAATTTCCAAAGAAGTAAGGCTATACAAGATATCTTAATAGAATTATCAGGTTAAATGCACTTGTATCTATTAGAAACGAAATTTAACAATAAATATATGATTTAAACTGTCAACAACATTATGGAGCATATAAAATTATATTTTCCTTGCTTTAAACAGTAACAAAAATGTACTAGTGGCATGAATATATACAACACAGGTCCCAACATATATTTAAATTACCTTAGCCAGCAGTGCTCAGATTTATTTATTTTTTAATGGAGAAAACTATAATAAATAGAAATGATAAATATTTACAATAAAAGAATATGTGGAATCAGTAGGTGAACACATACATCCAATTTTAACACAGAGGAAAAAAATTAGGCCTTATACAACCCCACTTCCACAAAATAAAAGGTTTTTAAAAATCCTGAATTTTCTTTGTGTAAGCTAAAAGGGGACATATATTTACCTCCTTAAAATGAACAAAGATAAACTATATGCACAATGAGGTGATCTGTTGACAGAGACATTCAATGTATATGTCTTAGTTCCCACTGGTAAATTAGACTTCTAGCTAAAGATCCCTGTAGAGTGAATTTACCAAAGATCTGACTACATAGTATTGTTCTAGAGGCAGATGTTTGGAGGGTTTTACCTATGCATGATGTTATGACAAAGTGGTCATGACTGCCTCCCTAACAAGCTGATTTACAAATATTTTAGTGTGGGAACCATGTATTCCTCACTTGTTTTTGTTTGTTTGAAGCTATGATTGAATTCACCACTCAGCACAATCTCTAAAGCCATTCTTATTAGAAACTGTGCAAATAACATGTTCGGGCTGGATGTACAACTGTGTTGTTTTTTAAAGCCTTCTAACTGCTTTCACCAAGGATGAAAGAACTGCGATATGTTGCTGTGTCTCTTCCTATCACCAATGAAGATGAGTTTCTCAGTCACTGTAGCATCAGGGTCGACTCTGCACATGAACACATACAAAGTGTGAACAACGCATATGAACACATAAAGCCGTTCTCTGACACTACAGTGACTGGGAAAGTCTTTATACATAAAAGTATGATGTGAACAAGAAGCTACTGGACTTGGGTTTCTATCTATGACATCTGTTTTCCTACTACCTGAAAACATTACTGGAGTGGCATTATCTTCCAGAAAAGGTAATTCTAATGCACTGGCTAATGTCTCAAAGTGTAGCATACTAAGTGATCTTAGCCGATGATAAACAGATGTATTTTCAAAAGTAAAGGCATGTAACAGTGGACTATGGACGCTATAATTCAGTGCACACTTAGCGGAAGGATGTTCCAGTGATATGTATGGGATTCGTTTCATTTCTAAGAACATGTGGTTAGGGACTGCAGGGTGGATAAGACTTTAAGCTAGTTCCAAACCAGTGGCCTGATTAAATCACTTGTAGAGCATGGCTTACTTTTGTTCATCACCATTTCTTTGGCACTTTGTGCACACTGGACACATTTTGATGTCATGATAAGCCATAACTCTTTGAGAATTCTTCAGAATTCTGGATTACTGTGAACAAGGCAAAGAGTTGGTGCATACTGTCCCACTGCTTCCAGCACAAAAGGGACTGGCTCAACAAGCCACAGGCCTTCTGCTTATTGTTTGTTTAGTGTTATGTTGAAACCCAGAAATATACTTTGTTTCCCCTCTAATAAGACAAAGAAATATCCCATGGTTTTTCTACATCTTTGATTTATTTCCCAGGCTTGCTTCCATACTTCAGAAATAAAGCAGTTAGGTACCAACTGAACCATCATGGCTTCATCCTATGTAATCCTAAAATCTGTAGTTTGGTGAGGTATTCAGCCTGGGCTGTCAGAGAGCTCTGATGCCTCACCAAACTATACATCCCAGGATTCTGTAGGATAGTTATGTCAGTTAAAGTGATGTCAGATGGATATACCCTTGGTGGGGGTGGGAAGACAAGCAGGAGATCTGGGTTTAGATGTCACAGCCAACAAACCATGGAATGCCTGTGGTTTGTCAAGAGCCCTCACCTTTGCACTGGGAGCAACTGGATAGTGTGCATAAGCAAAGGAAGCCAGAAATACTAAGGCTTACTGTGATGTGTGAACTTAGCCACTGTCAGCCTTGGAACAATCCTGCAAACTTTGTGAACCTGATTTTAGGTGAAGAAGAAAGGGATTTTTCCCACTCTTCCAATTAAGCCTCCATATAACTGTCACCAATCTAAGGTGGCATCCATACTATATTATTTAGGGAATCTATTTCAATCAGGTAGCTTTGTAGAATCTGAAAATGTATTGGAAAAAAAAGGTTGGCATGATAGTGGGCTCACTAAAAAAACCAAGTATCTTTTCCTGAAATTGGTCTGTAAGCCAGCCAGCTTTCCAAGGATGCTGGAACAAGAGGGAGAAGAAGTCAACAGTGGGCCATTCAAACCAAGACCACTTAAGGCAGATGGTGTCATCTAAACAGGATAATGATTCACAGAAACTGTTTTAGTTTGTAACTACAATGTTTCCTGTATGCTTACAAAAGTCACAGCAGACCATTTTGAGTCCTTATTGCCTCTGAAAGAGTGGAAACCACATTATTTTCTGCCTAGAGATTAAACACTGAACCTAGTCTAAATGCCAAGCCTGAGAATGGAAATTTGGATCAACCTACACCTGAAAAAGGAACAAAAACAACCCAAATTGGCTTCTAATTCCTACTTTACCTTTTTCAGAGATGCAAATATTTAAATGAAGATATTTTGTTGCACCTGCACACAGAGTTTGCTGGATACAATCAATAACCAAAAGCCATTGCTTTTCCTCTGTTACGTATAATACATACACTGTCACTGCCACATATCCCACAATGCCCTTTGCCTGACACCAACCCCTTGATATTGTAAATATTCTGGAATGCCCCTAGATAAGAAGGTGAACTCAATGAAGGAAGTTTCTGGTAGGGGAGGAAGGAAGGGCTGTATCCTGCTTTCACCTTCGGATGTCGGAGAAGTCAGACAGTTCCTCTGCCTGTTCAATGATGCCATGAACCATTTTGGGATTGTGGTTCCCAGCTTTAGTGCGAGTGTGGGCATTTGTTGGATGTCTGCTACCTCTTTCCCCCCTGGTGTTTCGGGAGCTCTCTCTGGTGTCAGATTCAGAGTGGACCACCATGTCCCTTTGGCTAATGGAGGATCTGCTGGAGACTTCATTGGGCTTCTTCTCAGGCTCCAAAAGGGAATCTCCATGTGGGACTGAAGTACAGAAGCTCAGGATAGAACACAGACTCCCCCAATTCTGTTCACATTGGGCCTGGACACTCCGTGTGATGGCCTCTTTAACCTCCTCTCCACAAGTGAGCAAGATATTCACCATGTCAACATATGGTCTAAGGGAGGAAAAACAAGAAAGGGAAGAACATTATAGTTGAATGGTAACCTATAAACCTACTAATAGATGGAATGACATTTAATTTCAGGCCTGTATAGCTTGTCAACCAACATGATTAGCACAGCCTAGCATCATACATGCATACCTTTATTGAAATTTTTTGTGGTGTGCTTTTCAATTCCAAGAGATTTAGAGCTGTTTACTATACAGCTTAAACCACCCCCCCCATTAACTGTAATATATAGTAATACATGAGAATGTCTCTGTTTCTTCAACAGCTGGAAGTCTGTAAAATTTAAAACAACTGAAATGTGGCATAAATACTATGGGAACCCTAGAGGCGTGAACCTTGAAGTTATTTTGTTTGTAAAATTAACTAGTTAATCTTAGCCAATGAATTAATTAATGTTGATTATATGGGGCCTGTGGGACCATTTTCAGTCAATATGTGGGAGACTTCCATAACTGGCAGAAAGGGAACTGCAATCAGGCCTGATATATTCATTTCTCCAAAAGGCTTGTAGGCTACTTCAAGTAGCGCTTCCAACTGTAGAGCCAACAAATTCTTCAAACAAGCAAAAGACAGAGAGAAAAGGGGAGGGATGCTTGTTAACAGGTTAGAATATAAAAGTTTGTAGACAAAATACTCTCATGAGAAAATGTAAAACCAGCCCACTAAGCCAAGCCTGAAGTATAGAGAAGCACCTCATGCTAAACCTGGAGTTCACAGTATATAGTAGAGTGGCCATATTTGCTGATGACACTACATTATTAAGACACAAAAGAAACTGTGAAAAAAGGAAAAGGCATTAAAACAGTAAAATTCACTGAAAAAAAGTGTAGAATGATACATATTGGAGCAAAAAAAATCCCAGCTTCTTTCTCTTTCTTTCTCCCACACAATCCTCAGTTGGAAGAGGCTTCAAGGGCCATCCTGTCTAACCCCATTCTGCCATGGAGGAACACAAAATCAAAGCACCTCCAACAGATGGCCAGCCTGCCTCTGTTTAAAACCTCAAGGAAGGAAACTCACCATACTTGGAATTAGCACATTTTGCTGTCGAACAGCCCTTACTGTCAGGAAGTTCTTCCTAAATTCAGGTGGAATCCCTTTTCTTGTAGTTTGAATCTATTGCTCCAGGTACTATGTTCTGGAGCTGCAGAAAAGTTTGCTCCATCTTCAGTATGGCATTCTTTCAAATGTTTAACCAGGGCTATCATATCACCTCTTAACCTTCTCTTCTCCCATCTGAAATACCCAGCTCCCTAAGACTCTCCTCATAGGGCATGGTTTCCAGACCTTTCATTATTTTAGTCACCCTCCTCTGGACACGCTCCAGCTTGTCAACATCCTTTTTGAACTGTGGTGCCCAGAACTGGATGCAGTATTCCAGGTTAGGGCTGACGAAACCATAATAGAGTGGTACTATTACTTCTTGCAGTCTCTACAACATATTTCTGTTGATGCAGACTAGAATCACATTGGCTTTTTTAGCTGTTGAATCACACTGTTGACTCATGTTTAACTTCTGGTCTACTAGGATTCCTAGATCCCTTTCACATGTACTGTTGTCAAGCCAGATGCTCCCCATCCTATATCTGTGAATTTCATTTTTTCTGACTACCTTACATTTCTCCCTGTTGAGATTCATTTGGTTAGTCTTGGCCCAGCTTTCTAATCCATTAAATTTATTTTGAATTTTGATCCTCTCCTCCAAGGTTTTAGCTACTCCTCCTAATTTGGAGTCATTTGCAAATCTGATAAGCATGTCCTCTATTCCATCCTCCAAGTCACTGACAAAGATGTTGAATAGTACTGGGCCCAGGGCAGAACCCTGTGGCACCTCATGAGTCACTTCTCTCCAGGATGAAAAGGAGCCATTGGTTTGGTTGATTAACCAATAACAAATCCACCTAACAATAGCATTTTATAGCCCATATTTTATTATCTTGTTTGCAAGAACATCACTGGGGACTGTGTTGAAGGCGTTACTGAAACTGAAATATACTACATAGTCAGCATTCCTTTTACCTACCAAGCTTGTAATTTTATCAAAAAAGGAGAGATCAGACTAGTCTGGCATGATTTGTTTTTGAGAAACCCATGTTGACTTTTAGTGATTTTCTAAAAGCTTATAGGCTTGTTTGTTTAGTCATCTGCTCTAGAATCTTTCCTGCTATTGATCTCAGGCTGACTGGGCAGTATTTGTTTGTGTCCTCTTTCGCCCCTTTTTGAAAATGGGGATAACATTTGCCCTCCTCTGGTCTACTGGGACTTCTCCTGTTCTCCATTGCCAGTGGCTCTGAGATTACATTTGCCAGTTCTTTTATTACCTTGAATGTAGTTCATCTGGCCCTGGAGACTTGAATTCATTTAGATTGACCAGATGTACTACCTGTTTACCTATTCTGCACTGCATTTCCCCCCACTGCTGTCTCAGTCTGGCAACCCTAGCAAGGAAAAAAGTTAAACTACAAGTTATGCTATTTGTTAAAACCTGTCTAACTATGAAGGTCTAAATATAGCTTCCTGGGGGAAATGTATCTTGGAAGAATGGGCAATGTAGAATATGTAAGAAAGCAGCAGCATATATTCTAGTGAAAAAAGTAAGTGCAAGTTATGATTACACAATTATTTTATTCTTGGGCTACACATTTAAAGGGCTGAAAGTGTGGCTGTTGATTGCGGCATGCTGAAATGAGCACAAGTTTTTGTTTCCTTCCTCCCAAAGCAAAAATGCATTGCTCTCTATTTTCAAAGCTTGTGACTGGGGGTCTATCTAGGGCAGTGGTTTCCAACTTCCTACCTTCAGGGAATACTTTCCTCAGTGGCTTGTTTGCCAAGGAAGCAGAGTGTATCTGCTACAGCAGTGGTTCTCAAATTTTCTATCCCTGGAGGTCCCACCCCACAGTTTAATAACTGCTGTGCTACAGAATACCTGTCCTTTACAAAGGATTCTGGGACATGTACTAGGTGTACACTCTCAGGTTATGTGGGCTTCTTGTATGCCACCACCCTACTGTATGAGAACAAATGAGGGGAAAAATAGATCCAACACATACTGCAAGGACACAGTGCAGCCACACACTGCAGGAACAAGGCCAGCAACGATGAGCAATATGTCTGAACATTCCTGCTCTTCCCACCAAAGATTCCCTGATAAGCTTCTGAAGAACTACATGGATTTCTGGAAAACAGTTTGTAAGTCACTGGCCTAAGACACATCACGTTTAATGAATATGAAGTTGATTGTCACACTTTTTATCTCACCCAGAATGCAACAGATATACATTTGCCACTTTAAGGCAGGATACCTCAAAAGAGCTTGGTATTTTGTTCTAAATTGATTGTGGCTGCTGCTATGCTGCAGAATTAATGCAGCTTGACACCACTTTCACTATCATGGCTCCATCCTATGGAATTATGAGCTTTGCAGTTTGTTGTGGTATCAGAACTCTCTGACAGGGAAAGCTAAATAGGTCACAAAACTACAAATTCCAGAATTCCATAGCATTGAACCATGGAAGTTAAAGGAATATCAAACTGTATAAATTCTGTAATACAGATGCAGCCACAGATATAATCTTTAACACATCTGGCACTACTCCACTTTCAGGCCAACAGACTATTCCATTGCACCTTCTTAAATTATTTGAGTCATATCCTGTATTGAAAATGCATGATGCAACACTTCACCTTTGGATCAACAGAACCCTGCAGCTTTCTGAAATGATTTGAGTCATATCCTATATTGAAGATGCCTGATTCAACACAACCTAGAAATGGCTGATATTTTGCTTGTGCTCAGAAGAAATATATACAAGTATGTGTCTGTTTCATTTATGTCACTGACAGTATATGCCCCTTAACTGGCATTCTAGTAAACATTCTGCAAATATTACACAGGGCCAAACATCAAGCAGCATTAAGACTGGCGAAAGGCTGAAAGCCATCTGGTTGACTTCATGCTATGTGTACAGCATGTCCCACATTCACTGTCTGTGTTTCTGGTTAAGGCTGGGGAAGAGTCTTGCTTGAAACCCTGCATGGAATAATTGATTCAGTATAAGACAGCTTCCTAGGTAGAAACGTATGTGTTATTTTGTGATGCCATGCAGGCAGAATTCTAAAAAGTCAGCCATCTAATATCTACATTACTGAGAAATGAACACTTTCTTCACAGCAAAGAACTACCCCCCTGTGACTTAAAAATTTAGCCACCAGATGGAAGGGATTTTCTCTTCTGGGTATTATACCACTGCCACTTAATAAGTGTTTTGACAGAAGTGTTCCAATTGTTTATTTCGCAAAGTATCACAGATTGTATTATAAATAGTGCTGCAGAAAACCTATCACCAAAGTTATACACAGCTATGGGAAGAAATCTGTCTTTAGGATAAGCTAAATCTCTCAATCCTGTTTCCAAATAATTAATTTTAGAAGTTTAGAAGGAGAGGTATATTTCTATAAAAGGAGGAATTTAATGGTCAAGTGCACAAGATGGAGCCCTCCTATGATCAGGGCCACCCCATTCCTTGCAGCACTACAATACAGTTGGCTTGTACAAAGTGGATCCGTGTATGGAACATTCTCCAACTCAGATGAGAATGGAGCTTTTCCCTATGGCACCTGGCAGAGCTCCACAGTTTTAAAGTGTTGTTTGGCCTCTCCAACATTCATTTGGCCATTTAATTGGCTGAATTGCTCCACAGCATGATGTCCTCCACTGGAAGGCCTGGAACTGTTTCCACAACACCCTCAGTTCCAAGCCACACAGGAGCCTAAATCACCCAGTCAATCCAAGAAACATTAAAGGAAGGACTGAGGGGAAAGTAAGGCCCTTCATGGTTAGTTTTAGGAGGTGCTAACCAATATCTCCACATTTCACAGTTAAACAGGTATCAACGCAATCCTTTTTATAAACAGTACTCTGATCTAACAAATAAGAAGAGGTGCTAAACCTGAATTCACCAGCATTGAACTTAAAGGAGCATCAATGATGGATTTTAGGAGTACATTTGTCATTTTGGAGTGGGGAAAATGAGCTCTTTAAAGAGGCTGAAAAGGTTTAACTGAAAGGGTTTAACTGAAGTACATTTGTACATATACTTTGGCAGCTCAGACATGAACAGTATGGTCTCTGCCAACCATTCAAAAAAAGTTGGCCTCACTATGATTCTACCTGTGTCAAGTCTGAGAAAGTACTGAGGATCTGTGTGTTTGTCAGGACTGGTATTTTCCGCCCTGATATACAAGCCAACTGTATGATGATGTGATGTACTATCAAGTGGCATTTGTATGAAATTTTAAGCCTTTTTCAATATGCTGTCACCATCTCTCCCTGATCATCTCTTTATTTTCTGTTTTTGAGTACTATAGGAAACAAAAAATTAACTTTTTAAAGATATATAATTGTACCTCGTAGTCTATTTGAAATGTTAAATACTGTATACCATTGATAATATCTACATATTCATCAGTGGTTTCTAACTAACCTTCCAAGTGATGGTTTGCATAGGACAACAAGCATTCACCCCCAGGGACTGTGGATGAGACCATCTGCCATCTTTGCTGCCTGTGTATCTTTACCTCTGTGAAACAGCTGCTGATTAGAAATCTGGTAATGAAATCCAGACTAACCAATGCCTAGTTTGTAAAGAAAAATGTGATTACTCACACACTATGCTCTCAAGTTTAAAATTAGCCATACACACATTCACTCCTGTGTGTCTGCACAGGGCCTCAGAGCTGCCCTAACATCTTCCCATTACCTGGCACTTTGATGTGACAGTTGGTGGCTGTTTGTACACACATCCCACTGTGTTGCACACTGCCATTGCAGATCACTCTCTTTGAGACTGAAAATGAGATGCCCAGCATCAATCACATGGCTGAGTGCCTTGTTCTGACTTTAGAGGGAGTGATTGAGGGCAGTGGCTTGCACTGTAAACAGCCACCCACCCTTGCTCTGGAAGAAGTAGAGCAAAAGGTGAATTTTTAAAATTTGCTCTGTGTGTGTAGGGGGGTATACAATGGGTTTGGTGATGAACTGACCAGAACTGAAGACTGGGCCCTGTGTTGTCAGGACTATTCTCTGTAAGGAGGGTGGGGGAGGAACTGGTATTTGTCCCATGTGGGCACGGCCAGTCTCCTCTGGGAACATTAGATGCTGAATGTATGATGCTTCCAATCTTGGTTAGGCATTATATGAACCCTGGGCATTATCCCCTATACATTTGGGTTTCAACCTCACCTCCTTGTTATATTTTCCTGTCCCGCCGACACAGGATGGATAGAGTGGTGAAGAGGCCACGTTCACCATTCCTGTGTGGGAGGACAGGAAAAATATAACAAGGAGGTGAGGTTGAAACCCAAATGTATAGGGGATAATGCCCAGGCTTCATATAATTTTAAATGAATATGTATGTGGATGAGAGGCTGTAAGTTTGTATCTGTTGTGTTTAGATTTGGTCCTGTCCATCAGCTGTAATTAGTCCCTGGAAAGTTAGTTAGGAGAGCCTGCTTGACTAAGGTTCCCCTGCATGTGCCATTGGCAACTGGACAATATCTGGTAGGAATGCTATGGCAGGTTAATGCACTGAAATTCTGAAATAACCCCCATATCTGAGTGGAAGTGAAGCACACAGTCAAATATTAGTATGTCCCTATTTTTACCCCGCATTGTGCAAAATAACCATCTTTCTCTCCCATCTACCAGTCTGTAAGTAACCTATGTTGAGTAAGCCTCCTGTACTGTTTTTGTGATGAATAGGTGGGATTTTTTTTGTTAAAATGTAAATGTGTAGTCATTTCATCATTTCATACAGAGATACTAAGGCCCCGATACCTATTCCTACTGTGACATGTAACACTGATTTCTCAGAAGCAAATTCAAGGAGAAAGAAAGGGTGAAATTGGGAATCACAGGCTCAAAAACACTGAAAAGAGGAGAGAAACACTATTGGCAAGTTTTTGCAATGCTATGTCTGTTTTATGTGGAAGGGTTCTTAAAAGTTAAAAATGACAGCTCATCAGACCTCTTAGCTCCAGTGTCCATTAAAGGGCTAGGCTATCCTACTTGTATACAGCCCCTTTGTCTAGGTGGACTTTATTTACTTTTTTAGCAGCACCAATATTAGGAGGATTGTGAGAGAGGGCTGGAGGAAAACTAATTTTCTGTGCCAGGTTGCAGCAGCATGTGTAATAAACAATGAAATAAGCCTTGAGCTGGGAAAAGTGGGATTCTGCTATAGCATGCATGCTTGCTTTCAACAGATAAGGTAAACAGCAGCTGACTCCACAATTCCTTACTGAGTATGGGTGAACAGTAACACAGATAGAAAAGTTGAAAAATTAGCACCAGCTCACCCAACCCTCACCATGTTTAAAAGAGCACTGAGCTACAAGTTTAGCCAACATGATAGAAATCGTAAGAAAAATGGAAGCTTATGAAATAAAACATAATTTCTGGATACCTTTTCGAAGAAATGTTTTGGAAGGATTTAGAAAGTTCAAAATATTTTTCTTTATTTATCCAAGGCTTGCCTGGCCTTTTATTTCACACATGCATTTCGTTTAGTTTGGAACAAAAAAATTGCAGAAATATTCTTTTTTGGGCATAGGATCTATCTCTACTTTTCCCGTGTTATATCTGCTCTGGTACCTTTTTTCTGTTAAAGTAATGTCCAGAAACAGAACTATTTTGTTAACTGAGCTAAACCTGTAAAGGTAAAAGGTAAATGTTTCTCCTTTGCTGCGATTGTCTAATTCTGTTTAACTGTACACATCTCTGTTACTAAGCTGAAGAGCCAGTGTTGTCAAAGATGACTCTGCAATCATGACTAGCATGACTAAATGCTGAGGTGCATGGAGTGCTGTTATCTGGTGGTGTAGTGGTTAAATGCCTATACTGCAGCCACTGTCTCATAAACCACAAGGTTGTGAGTTCAATACCAGCCAGGGGCTTCAAGTCGATTCAGCCTCACGTCCTTCCTTAGGTCGCTAAAATGAGTACCTAGCTTGTTGGGATCAATTGGCTTACACTTTGTAAACTGCTTAGTATATTGGTAAGTGGTATAGAAATATACTTGCTATTGCTACTTTCCCACCAAAGTGGTACCTATTTATCTATTTCCTCTTTTACATGCTTTTGAACTGCTAAGCTGGCAGAAGTTGGGACTAGTGATGGGAGTTCACTTTGTCATGTGCCGCTTGGGTCTTAAACTGCCGATCTTGCTGATCTTACAGTTGTCAAAGTTGGCATCTTAACAGCTAAGTAACTGCAATTTACTAATCAATAAAGTCCAAGGACTTGTAATTCCACATGGACAAACAGCAAGAAGATTGGCAGCACTGGGATGCTGCTGGTACTTAACAGGAGACCCACTGGTGGAGGGCAAGGTTCTCTGGTCCAAGATTCCCTCCCACTGCAGTCCCACAGTACAGCCCTCTCACTTACTCATGCTGGAGTAGATCTTTGAAGTGAATCATCTCCACTATGACTTGAACATTCTCTTTGGCCGCAGAGCAGAGGTCGTGCTTCTGGTAGCATTCACGCTGCAGCTGGAATACCATCTCCTTGATGGCTGGGCACTTGCGACTGATGCAGCTGAACTTGTGGCGTAAGGCGTGTGCCTTGCATCTCAGAGCATCCTTAATGAAAGATTTTCCCTGAAGAATGGCAAAGATAAAAACAAAGAACATACATGTATGCATCTCTGTAAAGCATGATTCACAGATGAAAAGCCATCTCACTTCAAGGATACTTAGGGGAGAAAAGGAGAGAGAGAGAGAGAGAGGGAGTGAGAGACAATGAGCTAGTGGAAAGTCTTGCATACACTAAGAACTCTAAGGATATGTTTGGGTACGGGTAGGATGGTTGATTCCATAATACCCCAGTGGCAGAGGATGGTGATATACCTCTATGGGTTGCCCTTGTGGCTTTATATAGTGTGGACATCAGGGGCCCATCCACACTACAGAATTATAACACTATTATTAGATTCAGGACCCATCTCCAAGATATCTCATTATGTACATATATGCAAATATAGATGTTCCAAAATGCAAAACACTTCTATTCCCAAGTATTTTGGATAAGGGAGACTCAATCTTGAATACCATTGGCCTAAGCCTCCCTTCTCCATCATGATAAGCCAGGCAAGATGAGGCTCACACATCATCCAAACCTGGGCCCAAAGAGGAGAAAGGTTGAACCCTACCCCACAATCCTATACAGGGTTTTTGGGCTTAGAGCCTCAGAGTTTGGCTGAAGATTGTGATTTCTTTTGGCTCTGTGTTTGTTAGGCACTAACTTTAATTTGTAACAAATTTCTAAACTGGAGTGGGAAGCTTCAGATACATTAATTTATTTACTTATTGTATTTGTATGCCACCATTCTCCCAGAAGGGACCCAACATAGCTCAGATGTGGCTGAGCCTTTGGCCTTGACCACAGCTCAAGCTCAGAATGCTCAACAAGTGCAGTGCCAGAGTATGGCAATATTTCTCTGTCTTTCAGTGCCAAACTCCTGTGGGGCAGTCTGCTTTCTACTCCCATCCCCATTCAACTCAAAGCTGGAAAGAGGAAGAAGGCCAAAGGCCATCCAAAAATGCTGATGCCCTGTTCTAATCCAGTGTTCTGATGACAGTATATAAGAATGGTTCCCATAAACTACAAATGCTGTTGAGTATGAAAAGGGATCTTGTAGTATCTTTCAGATTAACTGAAAGAGAGAGGTGGGCTTTTGTAGACTTGAGGATGCATCTAAGGAAGAAGACCCAGGTCTACAATCATGCTACTTAGTTCTCTCTTTCAGTTAGTCTCAAAGGCCCGGTTTAAACGGGCCTTTGCGCCACCCCCATCACATGCTAGGGGTTGGCCGAGGACGCGGCGTCCATACCGGCCTCACCCCTAGCATGTGACGGGGGCATCAAAATGGCGGCACCCTGTACACACGGGCGCCACCATTTTGATGTGACAGACGCGTAGCATCCATATGTCCCATCGTGCTGGTGACATCATGAGTGCCCCATTTGCATTCTCGTGCATCGCAAGCGCGACGCAAAAAGAACCCACTTTTTGTGGGTTCTTTTTCTGCCGCCGGGAAGTCTTGCCGTTTGGCAGCTGAGGCTTCCCGCTGGCGGGAATGGAGGCGGCGGCAGATATGCCTTTAAATCCTGGTGAATTCATCTAGAGCTATAACCCTCCCCCCCATGTATTCCTGAAGGGTAGACAATGCACTATAAGGTGTCACTTGAGATAAAATCCACTAGAGACAACAGGAAGCTATACACAAAAAGGCTGCAATACTCTGATCTGTCCTTTGAATGCTGGCAGTTCTACATCTCAGTAGTGCTGTAGTTCTTACAGGGCTGGCTTGGGACTTGAAAGATCTAGTGAAAAGGAGAGCCAGGTGCATGGATTTCAGCTCACTGGAGGAAAGGCATGATTGAAATGGAATGAACAACCAACCAACCACATATTAAAAAGGATGTTAGAAAATGTTTACTCTGTCAGGTTTTGTCATATTTTTACCATCAAGGTTGTGATGTGACAATATCTGAGATCATGTACAATAGCAGGAAATGGTTGGTTCTGGAACCAGAGTTCTGCAACCTCATAACCTTGGGTGGTTTTTTCAAAACAGAATGTGTTCTTTAAGGCTTTGTATATAGTATTGAAAGTATGTGACAATAATTTGAGAAATCATAATCAATCATAATCCAAAAAAATTGCAGGCAGGGCAGTTTAACTGAGTTCAGTGTTGCTTATGCCAAAGTATAAGGGACTGCAATCACAGAGAACCATCCTATACCAGGTCTACTTATAAATAAGTCCCTCTAAGTTAAACAGGATTTATTCCCAGGCAGGCATGTACTGTATAGGATAGTTGCTTTACTCTCTTGGTATCTATCGCATGCTTGGAAAATGATTCTTCCTCTCTGTTGTGTCCTTTTCCTTATGCACCGACTTCAACCAAAAGTCCCCCAAACCAGACCACAACAGCATTCTAATAGCAGTCTATCTGAAGGAATTGGTTTCATTTTTAAACTTCCAGAAAGGGCTGGGAAGAGTGAGATTTTAAAGTGAACATGATATGTTTAATGAGCCCCCAGCTATATCATATGGTCAGTGTTCCTATACCACACATGACACAGGCAAGGAACAACCTAAGCAGTTTCTTAGCCCTATTCTTCCATTCTGCCAGTAGATTGGAAAGCAAGTCATGCTTCAATGATGTGGTACAATTCTCTGGATAACTGGTCAGCATTTCTTCTGCTTGCTGAATGACAGGCAGATGGCAATGTTCCGGCATTCCTTCCATGCCTTTCAGGTCATCTCAGCTAATGAGTATTTAATTATCAGTGCACCATAAGGCATGCCTTCCTCCTCCAGTGTTATGGTAGCAGAATCCTAGCAGTGGGTGGGAGAATCTGGACTCCTTTTGTGTGGCCTTTTCTTTGCAACAGAAACAAACTAGACTGGGGAGGGCAATATCCGAAGATTCAGGAGCCATTCTGCCTCCTCTTGGACCTTTGTGGGCTTCACCCTCCTTTGACCTGCTTGACCCTTAGGAAAATCATTTTGAGCCTCTCAAAAGGCAAATCACACCCATGAAAGTCCCTGGGCCATAACACATGTGGAATGTGGAACCCTTGTGGCTTGCTCTGGGGCTCACAGGGCTGCCTGTTAGATTATCTTCATCTTAAAGAATACACATAGAGTGCATAGTGGAGGAGTGGTATTTTCTACCTAGTGAATAAATACTTGATATATTATTTTCCATTTGCAATCTGAAACTTTAACAGTAATGTATTTTGGTCTCTTTCACCAAAGTAGCCTGTGTAGACATTTTTTAAAAACAAAAATCAGGTGATATTTCAATTCAAGGAATTACAGTTACTTGGGACTGCCCTGAAAAACCATGGAAGAAAAATGCTGAAGACCTGGAGGAAATGTTATAAAAATGTGTCAAATATCATCAAGTGAGCATTTCTTGTATTTCCTAAGAAGAAGAGAGAGAGAGAGAGAGAAAAAAAGATCAAAACAGATTTTTAAAAGATATTTGAAAAGTAGGGGAAATGATACCAAAGGCCCATTAATTTGAAAGCAAGCAAAACTGCTTCATTTGTTTGGAAAAGCAGTTTAAGAATATCTACAAAGACTTGTGTGATTTCTCTGTGTGTGGGAAAACAGTCAAAGGGATCATCTTGTGACCCAATGCAATAGAACATCTTTGTCTGCAAGACAGCTCTTCTTCCTACCGCAGTAAGAGCCACTGGCTGTGACTGAAATCTTGAGTAAATACACATACATTCTAGGAACTACTCTGTCAAGTCAAATGCCTCCAGCAGATCGTAATGTTCCCTTTCCCTGGCATGAAAGAATTGCTGTACAAGGCATAAAAAGAGGATGCTTTGAAGATGAGCAAACCAATTGGGGAGGAAACAAAAGAGGCAGACTTAGTATCACAGGCAGGCTAAGGAATGCATTTTGACACCTCTGAATAAAGCAGCAGCAAAGATGGTTATTTCTGTTGACCTTATATTCATCTGCTGAAATTAGTTTGGCTGATCATACGAAGTGTGGCAGAAAGACATTTGAGCAAAACCTAAATTGTTCAGAATACTATACATGACACCCCTGGGTTTAGGTATTCAGAATAAGGACTCCATTTCTCCTTAACAGAGTATCTATACCTGAGAGGGCTCTATGGTTTGTAGGGATGCCAACCAGTGTTTTGCTGGGGGAGTTAAACTTTAAGATCAACTGGAATGGAGACCATCTGCATGAGACAGAGGAAGGCTCTTCTCTGAAGGAACAACTCTGGGGTGCCACCGGAAAGGCTAAAGATGTTGCTGGACTGCAGCTCCCAGCATTCCTCATCAGTGGCTATGCTACCTAAGGGCAACGGGGGAGTTGCAGTCAAAAACACTTGAAGGGTCTCACTTTGCTCACCCTTGCTCTACACAGCAGAGTATCAGTGTTATGAACCTCTTTAACATAAGCTCCCCTTCAAATGAGCCCTAAACCCACTTCCCAATTATGGCTTCTTTCATAGAGCTGCCTACTTCCAGAATCGTGTTTCCCTGCAATTAGTGGAACTTGTAGAGAACCTACATTACAAATTTTGAGGCACTAAAAAGGAGATATCTGTGGGTGAAGAAGGGGAGATAGATGGTTAACATACTGCATTACGATCATCCTCAGTTCCAAAGGGTTCAGAACTCCTTCACTAGCTCTCAAGCTGGAGCAAGCAAAATCTAACAAGAACCTCCACTATTTCATCATGCAGTCTTAGCAGCTTCTAGGCTTACTGTCTGTGCATCTCCTGGTTGAACCTGCAGGTTTGGTTAAGCATGCTTACCTGGGCATCAAATTTTCCAGCATTGTGGAGGAACATCATACAGATCTCATGCAAGCCTCGAATCTCACAGGAGTTGTTTTCAAAGCACTCAAAAACACCGCACCCCACGTCGCCGGCATTGACCAGGCAGTGCTGGATTTCAGCTGAAAATGAACAGCCACCACAATCAGTATTGTAAAACTGCAACATAAATCGGAGGGCAAAGGGTTATTTTACTCACATCATCTTCGTTTTAAAGAAGGAAACAGAGGGATGCTCACCTGTGTGTTCTGTGCACAAATCAGACACAAGGAATGGTACAGAAACAAAAAGTACGTGAAAAGCCCACTCTTCTCAGAGCTAGTGTCATTAGCTAGAAACAATGTGGTATAGCTCTTAGTGGACAAGGGCTTGGAAGACCCAGATTCATCCGTGTGACTGAGACAGTTACAAAATTCAGCTGATTTATGTACCTCACAAGGCTGTTGTTACTGTAAATATAAAATGGGGTAGCTCTTGGGATAAAAGGTAGGATATACATTTAAAAAAGCCAGTATGGTAAATCCAATTTCTCCCAATGAAACAAATTCCTCCATAAGAAACAAAACCCAGCATAAGATTCAAAGGAAAGTGGATCTGAAAATGCTTAGATAGTGACTTGCTGGGTCTTCTCATGTGAAGAAATGCTGGATGATTGGTTTATAGCTGCAAGCATAACCACTATAAGAACACTTCCAAATCACCAAAGTCAATGAGAAAACACATAATACATCTGCATATGACAGATATTTTGCTACAGGTTTCTTCTGTTATGCTATTTCTTACTCCCCATATTCCCTGTGCTTTTATACCCCTTCATGTGCATGCTTGCTTGGAAATAAGTACCATTATGTGAAATGAAGTTGGTATGCGTCCAACTGGAACCAGTATCAGCCACAACAACTTGGGTTACTTTTGCACTAAACAGTCTGTGCAGCCTCTTCTGGATTTGGGTGGTTAGTTGAAAGGGAGCACGTGTACCTTCAAGTTGTTTCTGACTTATGGCTTTAAATTGGTCGTGTACCTTCAAGTTGTTTCTGACTTACGGCGACCCTAAGGCAACCCTATCAAGGGCTTTCCTTGGCAAGTTTCTTCAGAGGGGGTTTGCCACTGCTGTCCTCTGAGGCTGAGAGTGTGTGACTTGCTTGCCCAGGGTGGCCAGTGGGCTTTCATGGCTGAGTGTGAATTAGAACCCTGGTCTCCAGAGTTCGAGTCCAATCAATGCTCAGACCACCACACCAGGCTGGCTCCTACACCTCCAGTGCTGGAAACATGATTATTGTTATACCTGATTTTTTAAAAAGTCCTGTTTTAACACTGATGGACAGAAAGCGAAGAGAAAGAGCAGATGCTCCAAAGCCTAAAATTCAATCCAAACAGTAGGACAGAAATCAAGCAAAGGCCACATGCAGCTGAGTGCCTTCAGAACCCAGTAGTAGTGCATTCTATAACCTAGTGCCAAGGCTTTCTCCTCTGGCGTCATGGTGCAAGGAACAGAAGAAGATCCTTGGGTTTCCCTTTCAATCCCTTCAATGGGAGTTTCTGAGAAAGACCAATGACCAAGCCAGGCTTGGTCTGAAGGCACCATGCAAAGAGAAAGAAAGGGGGGGGGGAGTTCACTTATGCAAAAGCAATACGCGGAGTGGGATTTTCCTTTTGCAAAGCCCTGATTGGCTGAGGCTTCTGGAAAAGCCAGGGCGGGGTCTTGCCGTCCTCCTCCTGCTGCCTGTCCCTTGGGCTGGAGGCATTGTGCTTCCCATCCACGCCAGAGGAAGGCAAGGCAAGCAAGGGGAAGGGAAGGAAGGGGGGGGGGGAGCAGCAGCAAAAGAAGAAGGCGCTTTGTCCCGGGTTGTGTAAGTGTGCAGCAGGAGAAGGGGATGTTCCAGGAGGCCAGCTGGAGGCCATGGGGTTGGCATGGGAGGGGGGTGGAGGGTGCAAATGCTTCCGATCCCATGCCCAGCAGGCATGCCCATCTTGCACGGACTGGCACAGGAGCAGCATTCACATGGGGCATCAGCCCCCCTCTCTCTGCCCGCATCCTGGATGCCCGGCTTGGAGCAACACCCTGACACTCGACACCACTTTTGCAATGAGCAAAAAGAGAAGAATATAGTGCAGGGTGATCAGCTTTGGTCCTCCTTTCTTTCCAGCCTCCTCTCCAGGAGGAGTCCCCACAATGTCCTCCATTTTGATCAGGACCAACAACAGGGCGACCAGACGTCCTCCCTTTTCCAGGACAGGTCCTACATTTCAGCCTTCCGTCCAGGAGGAATGCTGAACATCCCTAAGAAGCATGGGTTTCTGTTTCTGTAGGAGTCAAAGATCTAGCCGTGTTCGTCTGCAGAATCAGTCTGGAGAGAGAGAGAGAGATCTTGGAGCACCTTTGAGACTCGGAAAGAAAGAAAGAAGGGGGCGGCATCTGAGGAAGGAAACTGAAGCCCAGGAAAGCTCCTGCTGCCAATGTCTTTCTTTCAGTGAGTCCCGAAGGTGCTGCAAGAGCTCTCTACAGCCTTTGCCTAGGAGTGTGCTTCGCGTTCTTTGGCCCCGTCCTCCAGCTTTCCCGCCTGTCCTCCGTGTGGAGGGCCCTGGTCCTCCTTTGCGTCGGAGGACCCCTGCTCCCCCGGACACAGCGGCGATCGCCTCGGGGGCCCTCCCTCTCGATCCCTCCGTCCTGAACAAGGGATCCTGGGAAGTTGGGGAGCTCTTTTCGGTGGCTTTTCCTCCCTCCAAAGAAAGCGCCCTCGAAGGTTCTTCTTCCCCAAAGGTCGCAGCCAAAGGCGGCGGGGAAGGAGGGAGAGAGACCCCTGGGCCGGGGGCAAGAGAGGTGGCGGGAGGGCTGGATCCTGCTCGAGTCCTACGTGCCCCCATTGCTCCTGCCCTTCCCTTGAATCCCTTCCCTCCTTGAAGGCAAACCCTTTGCGCTCTAAGAAAGAGCCTGAAGCCGTGCTTCTCTCCCCTTCCTATCCCCACCCGATCCGCCCGCATTTGGGGCCTTTTCTGTCTCGGGAGCTTGGTTTCCGAGGCGAGGACCATGGGAGCCCCTTCCAGCAGCGGGACCAGAGGTCCTCCTCCCCGCAAAGCCAAAGCAAAGAAAGGGAACTGCAACCCCCTGGCTTTGAGCCTGCCTTTTGGAATGCCTCCTGGGCAGAGGGATGAAATGGAGGACGGGTCCGGGTTGGAAGAGGAGGAGGACGACAAACCGCCTGGTCCTCCGTCCTGTTCTTAGTCCAAAACGGAGGGCCTCTGGGAGTTCCTGCTGGACGGGAGGCTGAGCCTGGAGGACGCCTCCTGGAAAAGGAGGACCCAGCCTGGCCGCCCTGCCTCCGACGCAGGCCCCGGCCCTGCAGCAGGGCTCCCTCTCGGTCCTCCTTTCCAGGGAAGAGAGAGAGAGAGGAGGGGCGCCTCCTGGGCTGAGAGTCTGCTCCTTCCGAGGGAGCTTCGCTTTGCAAGGCACCAGAAGCCCGTGTCGGGCGAAGGGGAAGACTCCCTTCCGCGAGACATCGCCTCAAGGCTGCATCCGCACTGCAGAGATAACCCGCTTTGGCCCCGTTTCACCACCCTGGCTCCATGCTGTGGGGATGGTCGTTGGCTGCGCACCCTTTCTGGAGCCAGGGCAGTGAAAGCGGGGCCAAAGCGGGTTCCCTCTGCAGTGCGGATGGGTGCAGCAGGATTGTTGTCAGAGGGCAGCGAGGCGCGGAGGTTACTTACCTGTGTTCTGCAAGGAGAGGCGTCCTTTCTGCTGGGCTCCGCCGCCGCCGCCGCCGCCGCGGAGGTCCTGGGCCCCTTCGGGCGGGTGGGTGGCCTCGGTGCCCAGGGCCCGGTCCAGGCCGGCCAGGAGCAAGGCCAGGCAGAGGAGCAGCGGCTTCCCGGCCCCCTCCTGGGCAGACATGCTCCCGCTGACTTGGTCCGCCGCCACTCCCGGACTGAGAAGCAGAAGGAAGGCAGCAGGGCAAGGGATCCCGGGCGAGAGAGCGAGCAAAGTCCTTGGCGCCGCTTGGACTCCCGCGCAGAGAGAGAGAGCGAGAGTGGTCCTGGCCCGGGAGCAGCGCGCGCCTCTAATATCCCCGGAGCTCCCTCCGCGGCACTCGCACCCAGGACTCCCCCAGACGCCGCCGCCGGAGGGACCCCGGCCAACCACAGGCCGCCCTCCGCCCTGGACACGCCCCCCGTGGGCAGGGCCTCTCGGTGGCTACTACTGCTACTATTTCGCCTCTGGTCAGCCCCACGAAAGCCCAGTCCCCACCCGGGACGCCCAGCCGAGAGGAGAGCCCCGCTCCTCCGCAGCAGAGCAGCTCCCGGGATATTAGAGACACCTCTCGCTCGCGCGCTCGCTCGCTCTCTTTGTGTGCATATATACATATATATGTGTGTGTGTGTGTGTGTAAGCATACACACATATATACAGTATGTGTATATGCACATGTACATTCATACATACACATATATGTGTGTGCATACACATACATATGTGTATATGTACATGTATGTGTACATATGTACACATACACACATATGTATATACATATGTATATGTCACACATGTCTAAAGGTATATATGTATATATATGTGTGTGTATATATGTACCTCTCTGTATCTCTATATGTATCTGTGTGTATACATATATGTATGTGTATATATTTGTGTTTGTGCATATATGCGTGTATATGTACATATGCATATAAATATGTGTGTGTGTGTAGACACGTGCCTACACATTTCTTCTTGTGTGTGCGCGCGCCTTCAGGTCTTTTCGGACTTGTGCCGGCTGTGAGCTGAAGCTGTCACAGGGTTTTCCTGGCAAGATTTCTTGGGAGGGGCTTTGCCCTTGCCTTCCCCTGAGGTTGAGACGGTGTGACTTTCGGATGGGTTTCCATGGTCAAAAAGAAAGGGGGGGGGGACTGGAACCCTGGCCTCCGGAGCCCTGGCCCAACACTCAAACCACTATGTCCCCCGTATCCAAAACCCTGTGTCGGAAATGCAGGCAAACAAAAGACACGCGCAAGTCCAGCAGATGTCCAGATAGATCCAGAAACAGCCACAGGGAGGGAGATGGGAGCCCCATGAAGACACAGGTGCATCCCGGTGCCTGGAGCCCCATCACACAGACACGCGTGTCCAGAGGGATCCCCCAAGGCTGAGGTCGCTAGCAAGCGGCCCTTTGCAACGTGGGGGGCTCTAGCTCTCCTTTTGGCCAGGGACCGAAAGTGCCCGACTCCTGCCAAGGGGAACCCAGCAGGCCTCGCCCGCACGACTCCAGGGGCCCCTGGCAGTCCGGGAGAGAGGAGCCTCAAGGCGATCGGGGCGGCAGGGCCTCTGTCTGGGTGTGTGTGTGCCAGGGGGACCTTCTCCTCCAGCAAAATGGCATCTCCCCCCTTGGGAAAGAACAGACCGCCTGGCACACGCACACACACTTGCAAGAGTTGCTGCCATTGCCCGGGGGCCTGCACTCCAGCGAGAGTCCTAAGAACCGCAGAAGAGAAGGAGGAGGAGGAGGAGGAGGAGGCATCGCAAAAGGGAGACCAAAGGAGGACAGGACTCCTAGCGAGCTTAAGTCATTCTTCTTGGGCATGGAGATATGTATATTTATGTGTGTATAGATAAGTACAGTATATATGCACAGACATGCGTATATAAGTATATAGCAATCGCAAGTATATTTGTACTAACCGGTTTAAAAAGTGTAAGCTAACTGCCCCCAACAAGCTGAGTACTCATTTTAGCAACCTCGGAAGGAGGCAAGCCTGAGTCGACCCTGAGCCCCTGGCTGGGATTGAAGTCACAACCTTGTATATGTGTATATATGTGTGCACATATATATGTGTGTATACAGGTATGTGTGTGTATACATGGAAGACCTTTTGGAATTCTTCCTGGAGGGAAGGCTGAAATGTAGGGCAGGCCCTGGGAAAAGGAGGACTGTCTGGTCATCTTGATGAGACTTGGCTCATGCTGTACTTCATTATGGGGAGGGGGCACTTCATAACTATATGGGGCTCATCTTCTTTCTCTCCTACTGTGAAAAAAAGAAGAGAAGGAAAAAGGCAAAGGATGGAGGCCTCTCCATGGCCAGGAAGAAAAAGCCAAGGAAGCCTTCTCCCTTTCCCCTGCCTGCCCTCCTTAAACCGGGGCTGGGGGGGAGTCTGGTGTAAACCCTCTGCAGTCCTTGCATCATCTCTGGACTCCACGTGTCTGAGATTCCTAGGTACCCCCCCTCTCTCTCTCTGTGATTCCTATGGAATGCTGGAATATTTTTTTTTTAGTTTTTTGAGACATTTAGCCTTCCCTGCCAGAGAGCCCTGGTGCCACAACAAGCGACACATCCCAGGATTCCATAGCATGGAGCCAGGGAAGTTAAAGCGGCGCCAACCCGGATTATTTCTGCAGTGCGGATGCATACAAGGGCGGGAAGGGGGCCTGATGCAACGCCTCCCGCTCATTGCAGCTGGGGGGGGGGGGATCCCGAGGGGGCTTGCAAGAGGAGGCCACCCCAGGCATTTCAGAGGGTTTTCTTAGGCAAGGAATACTCAGAGTTTCTTCCTCTGAAACAGAGCACCTGGTCTTCGTTGGCAGTCTCCCATCCGAGAACTAACCAAGGCCGATCCTGCTTAGCTTCCAAGATCAGACGGGATCTGGTGCCTCTGGGGGATCTAGTGCCCCTCTCTCGAGCCCTTGCCCCGGAGGGAGTGCAGCATATAGGGCCATGGGGTGGTTAAATTCCCAAGGCAGATCCTGTGACTCTAGTCCAGAGATGATGCAAGGACTGCAGAGGGTTTACACCAGACTCCCCCCAGCCCCAGCCCCCCAAAGTCTGCAAGAAGAGACAGTGCAGCCCTGAGAAAGGAGGGTCCTGGATGGAGCCGGTGGAAGGAGGGGAGGGGAACGAGGGAGAAAAAGAGCCCCATAAGGCTCCCTTGGCATGTCTCCCTGGCCCTGGAGAGGCCTCCATCCTTGCCCCCTTAACCTCTCTTTTTCATAGCAGGAGTGAGTTGCATAGTTTAGGGAATGAAAGATAGTTGTATTCCACGTAGTTATGAAGTAGTTCCCACGTGTGTGTTGGAATTCCTAGGTACGTCTATGTGTATATCTGTGTGTAATCTTTCTTTCTTTCTTTCTTTCTTTCTTTCTTTCTTTCTTTCTTTCTTTCTTTCTTTCACACACACACTATGTGTATGTGTGTGTGTGTGTGTGTGTATATATATATATATATATAAACATACACATAGTATATATGTCTCTGTGTGTATAAGATAGATAGATAGATAGATAGAATACACACACACACATATAATACATATGTGTGCATATATTATATATAAAATTATACATATGGGTGTACATTATATATATATATATATATATATATATATATATATAATACGTATGTGCATATGTATATATATTATGCACGCATATATACACATACACACTTATATATACATATGTGTATGTACACACACACATACACACACTTGTGTGTGTAAGTATATACGTGTGTGTGTGTGTGTTTTGTGAGAGATGTAGCCTTCCCTGTCAGAGAGCTCTGGTGCCACAGCCGACTCCAAATTGCAGACCTCGCTAGCATGGAGCCAGGGCGGTGAAAGTGGTGTCAAGCCGGATTATTCCTGCAGTGGGGATGCAGCCTAACCCTGCAGGGAGGCGGCCCAGAGGCTCTGGGCCAGGGACAGCCTGCTTCGAGGACGGAGGAGGAGGAGGAGGAGGGTGATGAAGGGGGTCAGTGGAGGGGGGCGAGGGATGCCTCCAGCTGCTGCTGCTGTTGCTTCGTAGGCGCTGCGCTTGCTGCCAGCTGTCAGAAGGCGCTTGAAAAGGCGACCCCCTCCCAGCCCCTGGGAGGCAGAGGACGTGACGCTCCGGTGCAGAGCCATGGAGGAGGAGGGGGAGGGAAGGGACCCCCCTGCTGCCAGCCCCCCCCCCAGCTTCCACCTGGCCTCCCTTGGGGGGGGGGGGCCCCACCGGGGGCCCACCCCCCCCCCCCCCCCCCCGGGGAGAGCGAAGGGGGGTTGCAGGGGGGGTCACAAAGACTGCATTCCCTTTCCCCTTTTAAATCAATCTATTTAATAACCTTCACAAAACCTTCACCATACATTTGACTCAGGGACAAGTAACACATAAGAACTTAACATCTCACTCTCTCACTCACTCAGAGACCCTTATTTTCTAAAACCAACATGAATAAATGACTTCCGATCCTCTGATTTTTTTTTTGGGGGGGGGCTACTTTTCTAATATTCATCATCCTTTCTTCCTGACATTCTTCAAATAAATCTGTCATGTTTATATTCTGCAACTATTAAAGAAACAAGCTCCCTACCTATTTAATAGTATCTATTCAACTATGTATATGGAGGTGTGTGTGTATTGGTGTGTATTAATATAGCCCTATTCTTCCACCTAAACTGTTACTTGACCTCAGTTTGATCTTAAATATTCTGCCACAGGTATGCATTCTTTATAAAACTTGATATAAAACTAGCTGTAGATGATCTATATCTGATCAGTGGAGTCCATTTGTCATTTTCCATGATGTTGTACCTTTTCTGGCTTGTGTCCTTGAGTCATGAGTCATCATTCATTTCCCCCCTGAATAAATTAGAATCGGATTGCTCCATTTATATTTGCATTTTATGCATTACTTGCATTTTTTTAAATAGGAAAGTTCAGTTTGTTCACTCACAATGTGTGTGGTTCAATTTGTGGCTCAGTCAAAATTAGAAATTATACTTCCCCATTTTTAAAGGTGATATTACTTTTGTAGGGGGTTTGAACATTAATCAAACATTTCCTAGGGGTGTGGGGCATAGAAAAGGTTGGGAACTACTGCTTTTAGAGTCTTTCCAATCTCCCCCTCCCCATAGCTGCTCTGGCTCTTTGCATTGCCGATAGAGTTTCTTTATTCAGGCGTGCATGTGTGTGTGTGTGTGTGTGTGTGTGTGTGTGTGTAGCGGCCTCTTGCTGGAGAAGAAGCACTGCAAGGCAATTGGACAACTGGAGGTGGTGTGATTTATTTGACCAAATTCAAGTAGGCCTCATTGTGTGCCTTGGTGTCGTTTTCAGCTTACGGTAACCCTAAGGTTAACATATCATGGGGTTTCCTGGTCAAGGTTTGTTCAGAGTAGGGTTGGCATTGCTTTCCTCTGAGGCTGAGAGTGTGTGACACTTGCCTAAGGTCACCTAGTGGGTTACATGGCTGAGCTGGGAATCGAACCCTGGTCTGAAGGGTCATAGTCTAACATGCAAACTGCTAGGCCACACTGGCTGTATTGATTGTACATCCCAGAGTGAATTCATTTTGTTCCAATATTTATAGAACTCTCCTCAAAAGCTGCAGTCGTAAGACAGTTAAGAAAAAGAAACGTGTCAGCATCTCCTGTGAGGAGAGGCTGTGCAACCAGGCTCCTGTATTCAATTGAAAGGCTGGTGGGGCTTCACTAGTATGCATCCCTGGACTCAGCCAGGGTCTTCTTTGGGGACCACTCCCCCATTTGCTGGAGATGGGACCTAAAAGCTGAGCTGCATGGAGGGGGGTGGGTTCCCCAATTAAAGTGACAACACCAAAGGTTCCAGCATGTGGGGAGATGAGCATGATGGTCCCTCTTCTGGTGTCCAAAAGAGGGCAAACAAAATGGTGAAGGGTCTGGAAACCATGCCCTATAAGAAACCATGCCCTATGAGAAGTGACTTAGGGAACTGGAGATGTTTAGCCTGGAGAAGAGGCGGTTAAGAGGTGATATGATAGCCATGTTTAAATATTTGAAAGGATGTCATATTGAGGAGAGAGCAAGCTTGTTTTCTGCTGCTCCAGAGAACAGAACCCGGAACAAATGAAGGCAAACTACAGGAAAAGACATTCCACCTCAACGTTAGGAGGAACCTCCTGACAGTTAGAGCTGTTCAACAGTGGAACACACTCTCTCGGAGAGTGGTGGAGTCTCCCTCCTTGGAGGTCTTTAAGCAGAGGCTGGATGGCCATCTGTCACAGGGGGTGCTTTAATTGAGATTTACTGCATGGCAGAATGGGGTTGGACTGGATGGCCCTTGTGGTCTCTTCCAACTCTATGATTCTATGCTTCTATGAAAGTCCTGGAGGAGGACCTATATACCTTCTGCTGGTGTAGAAGGGATCGCTTGCCTAATAGGTTTCATCTTTTTTTTTTGGCTGATCAAGGGGGAGGCCTGCATAGCTTATAAACAATGTCGGGTGGGGTGTGTGAATAGCATTGGATGAATGGCAAAACAATAGCTGTCTAGGACTTGATCTCAGGTGAACATGCCAAGCAGGGTTGTATCACAGAGATCTGTCTTGATGAAAAACAGGTGGGATCATCTTTCTCAACTCTATCAGTCTCCCACCTCATACTCTCTGTGCACCAGCTAGCAAGAATGGCACAGAGGCGCAGTTACAGTGGACTGTCCTCATCCTATTCATTAGGTGGTCCTTTCTCTGGTCTTGAGTATATCTGAAGGTGGGGACTGGCCAGGGCAGAAGAGGGATTATTTTGGTGTTTCCAGATGGCTCTTGGGGATTTTTCTGTCACCTGAACAGCAATTCTGTCAAACTCCTGAATGACCTCTAGAATGGAAACATGGCCCACTTCACGTTCATGAATAGACCCAAATGTTATCTTACACAGAGACTAAAACAGAACCTTTTTTTTTTGGGGGGGGGGGACAGGTGGGAAGCAGGCAATGGTGAAATAAACTGACAGAAAACTGAGAACAAATCTGACTCATTATGGACTGGAGATCGTTTACAGTTTATTCTCTGCCACCACTGTACCCAGTGAAGCTGCTTGGGGTGACCAAAAGCCTAGTATAATCTTCTAATATATCTGAAAACAACATAGACAACTCAACAGCTCGTTGTGATCAATTGGTACAATATTTTGAAGGTTAAATCACTTCTACACATTTTGACTTGGGAGAAAGGGTAGAAGGAGAGAGAAAGCGACTAAGACCACATGATTGCACAATCTTGGAACTTCAGCTGGAGAAATGTATTGCTCCAGAGGACGAATGTCACAGCAGAGTGTTTGGGAGCTTATTGAGAGGTGTTCCCAATCAATGGCAAGGTATACTCTTATCATGCTTTGGAGGCACAGCAGCAATGATTTGGAGGCAACATCATATGATAAGTATTGCCAAAGGTGCTATTATCCAGATTTAATTTTGATTTATGATAAAGTCCTTGGATGCTGCCCTTGATGCAGGTCCAGTGGACATACCTTTGGCTTCTGTGTAATCATTGATAGCTGGTGCTTTTCAATTTGTAAAGTGAGAGAATGTGGCCAGAGTCTTTGGAAAGATGATCCTATATAGACTTAATCCTTACCTTCCTTGGTTTATAAAAGTGTCAGGGTAGGATTCAATGGGAAAATGGGTTGGACAACACCTTTTTGCTGCAAGGCTCAAACCTTAGTATGTAAAAGAGGCAATGATGAGATCTGTGATGAAGAAAGCCCTCTCTGAGCTTCGCTGTGCTAGATAATTTTCACCGAGATTCTGTCTCTACTGGACAATTTCCAGTGTTCTGGCAGAGAATGTTCAATATCTTCCAAAACTACAAATGCTATGATTCCATAGAATGGAGCCATCTTCTTGTATAATTGTGTAGTTTGTAAAAGACCCTGGAGATGTCTGATTTGGCCATGGTGATCAGAGCTAGGAGGTATCTGATTTTTCTAAAGGTTTATTCTGGTAGCTAGCTGCTTACTTAAGTAATAAACTGGAATTGAGTTCTTCTTCTTCTTCTTCTTGGCCAGTAATGACCACGACTCTCATATTTTTTAGAAGAGTAGGAACAGGTTGCCTGCCAGGTACTCATTAGTGGGCATGGGTACCGATTCCACCTGAGCAATGGAAGGAGGAAGAAGGATACCTTGGGTGGCTAGATCATGTTGAAAGTGAATCGGATTGATTTGTAATGTCATTTGTGTTTTTCTCAGAATTTCCACAGTGCAGTATCTGAATTGGCCACTTAGGGGAACCAGAGAACATGTTTTTCCTTTTTCAGTTACATGGTGATAACAGCAAGAGTAACTTGTTCACAATGAAATTCAAAGACATAGCTGTGTTAGTCTGGAAAATCAGTGTGCAAAGGGATCTTGTAGCACCTTTGAGACTAACTGAAAGAATCTGGTAGCATGAGCTTTTGTATACTTGAGATGTACTTCAGATGTACATGCACATGCACATTCCTCTGAGCAAGTAAGCTCAAGTCTACTCAAGCTACCAGTTTCTTTCTCTCAGTAAGTCTCAGGTGCTAAAAGATACTTTTGTATACTGATTGCTCATGATTAATAATTCAGCAATCATTATGGACTGCAGAAAAATTTAATGATCAGTTGGATAATTAGAGTTTTGAGTCAAGTAAGTAGTTCCTTTTTTAAAACAACATCCAATGTTCTGGTGGTGAAACATACTTTATTTTTCTTCTGGTTGGGATCACTGTAGTGCTCAAATTTTTTACCCTTGTGACCTCATTTGCATCTACACCCCCCCCGACTTGATGTAGTATATGAATAAAAAAAATATTTTGTTTAGTGTTTAGTTTCATCCACACATTCATGTACATTCATATTTCAGCATCTTACAAGAAAGAGCTGCAGCTTGTTGACTGGGGTCAATTGCAAGAAACAGCTCCTTTGTTAGAAGCTTCACTGTTTATGGGTATAACTTTCAGTTATGGTTATCCAGTTTAGATTATGACTCAGGTCCTATACTCCCATACAAGCCTGACTAGGCTTTGAAATCTTCAAGAAAGGCTAACCTCAAAAGCACTTTCATAGGGATGTGTGAGAGGACTTTTTTGGTGGCTACTCCCAGGTTTTGTCATTCCTACCAAGGGAGGCTGGGCTGTCCCTCTCTCTTGTTGACTTCCATTGGTAAGCAAATATGTTTTCATTCAGGAAGGCATTTGATAGCTAGATTGGGTTGCAGTGAATAGGAATTTTAATCCAGACAGCTGTTAACTTTTGTTTTGTTATAATTGATTCATTTAACTGCTTTTAGAATGGTTTGTTTTAATTAATCTTCCTTATGTTTTTTTAATTCAGAGCACTTAGGAGAAATAAATCACCAGTAACAGATGGCATAGCAATAGAGTTGCTTCAAGCTGCAGAGAACAAATCTTATCCAGTTCTAACTAAAATCTGTCAACAAATATGGAAAACAAAAGAATGGCCTACAGATTGGAAACACTCAATATACATTCCAACCCCCAAGAAAGGGCACACCAGCAATTGCAGTTACCTCAGGATCATTGTATTTATCTCCCATGCAAGCAAAGTTATGCTCAAAATTCTACACCAAAGGCTTTTACCACATATGGAGTAAGAAATGCCAGATGTCCAAGCTGGGTTCAGGAAAGGAAGAGACACCAGGGATCATATTGCAAATATACATTGGATAATGGAGTGCACCACATTTCAGAAAAAAAATCAGCCTGTGCTTTATAGATGATAGCAAAGCCTTTGACTGTATAAGTCATGAAAAACTATAGATCGCTCTGAAAGAAATGGGTGTGCCACAACATTTGATTGTCCTGATTCGTAACCTGGACTCAGGACAGGAGGCTATCATCAGGACAGAATATGGAGAAGCATAATGTTTTCCAATTGGCAAGGGAGTCAGACAAGGCTGTATTTTATCACCCTCTCATTTAACCTGTACACTGAACATATCATACATAAAGCTGGATTAGATCTGGAGGAAGGTGTCATGAAAATTGGTGGAAGGAACATCAAAAAATGCAGATGACTCAATATTATTAGCAGAAAATAGCAAAGACCTGGAATGACTATTGAAGGAAGTAAGGGAAGAAAGTGCAAATGCAGGCTTATACATGAATTTTAGGGGGGGAAAATTACCACAGATGATTTACATAACTTTAAAGCAGACCATGAAGACACTGAAATAGTTCAAGATTTTCCATACCTTGGCTCTGTCTGCATTCAGAATGGAAACTACATTAAAGAAACCAGAAGAAGACTTGGAAAGCAGCTATAAAGGGTCTAGACAAAATCCGGAAGTGTAAAGATATATAACTGAATACTGGTTTATGCCACCGTATTTCTAGTTTGTTTGTATATGTGGCTATGAAGAAAGTTGATAGGAAGAAAATCAACTCATTTGAAACATGGTGCTGGAAAAAAGTTCTATAGATACTGTGAACTCTTAAAAAGACCAGTGAATGGTTCCTAGAGCAAATCAAGGCTGAACCCTTCCAAGAAGCAAAGATGACTAAACTGGGACCGTCATACTTTGGTCATATTATGGGCAGATATTACTCAGTAGAAAAACAATAATGCTTGGCAAGGTGGAAGGCAGTAGGAAAAGAGAAAGATGGCATTCTAGATGGAGAGACTCAATCAAGGAAGCCATGGCCCTAAGTCTGAAAGACATGAGCAGGACGATTGATGACAGAGTGACTTAGAGATCTCTCATTCACAGAGTCATCATAAGTCGATACTGACTTGACAGCAATTCACAATAACAATAGTGTTTTTAATTGCTGCTGGTTTTTTTCATATTATTAAGGACAGGCTTTAATTCTAAAGTTGGCCCTCGGTACTGTATATGCGGGGGATCTGTTCCAGGCCCCCCCTCCGATACCAAAATCCATGAACGCTCAAGTCCCATAGTACTCAATGGTGGCATGGCCATGTGGCTGCGCTACCATTGAGGACAATGGCACTTTGTTCCCACACCTTCTCTGATGCCAGCCTCACTGTTCTCACTGCGGCAAGCAGCAGGGGTTATCTCTTCTTCCTCCTCTTCTCCACCTTCTACCCCTCTCCTCCTCCTCTTCTTGTTCTGCCGCTGCTGCCACAGCTCTTTCTCTTCCTCCTCCTTCTCTTTCCTGCCTCCCTCCTCTTCCTCTTCTTCACTTTCCTCCTCCACTTCTTCCCCATCACTGCTGCTGCAGCTCTCCTCCTCCTCCTCCTCCTCTTCCCTCGCCTTCTCTGCCTTCCTCCTCTTCCTTTTCCCCCCTCCGTTGCGCTGCCGCCGCTTATCCTCCTTTTCCTTCTTCCTCCTCCTCCTCTTACCCACATCCTCCACTTCCTCCTCCTCCTCTTACCCCCCCTCTGTTGCCCTGCCACAGTTCATCCTCTTTTTCTTCCTCCACCTCCTCCTCTTCTCTGCTCTTCCTCATTTTCCTTCTCCCTGCTCCTCCTCATCCCTGCCACTTCCTCCTCCTCCTTCTCTGCCAATGCCACCCCCCCTTGCAGGCTTGTCATCCGTGTATGCTCAGATTCGTGGATGGTAAGTCTGTGTATATGGAGGGTGGACTGTATTTTTAAAAGTGAGATGCTGGGTGATGGGGTGAATTCCCATCATTAGTTCCAGCTTCTGCCAATCTAGCAGTTTGAAAGCATGTAAAAGTGTAAGTGGATAAATAGGTACCACTTTGGTGGGAAGGTAACAGTGTTCCATGCAGTCATGCTGGCCACATGACCATGGAGTCGTCTTCAGAAAACACTGGCTCTTTGGCTTAGTGACAGAGATGAGCAACACCCCCTTCAGTCAGACACAACTTGACAACTTTGTCAATGGGGAAACCTTTCCCTCTTTATAAATCTAAAGAGTAAATAATAAATATAACAGCAATTGATAGCTATCTATATATAGTAAACACAGTTATAGTTATATAATTATATAGCTATATATACTTCAAAGCCTAAAAATGGTAGCAGTGTTGTATAAAACTACGATGTGGTGGCTTAGTGGTTAAGATGTCAATTCTGATTATCAGAAGAGGGCTGTCAGTTCAAGGCCCGAGTGCTACATGTTGGGGTGAGCTTCTGTCACTAGTTCCAGCTTCTGCCATCCTAACAGTTTGAAAGCATGCAAATGCAAGTAGATAAATAGGTACCACTTCAGTGGGAATGTAACAGTATTCGGTGCACTCATGCTGGCCACATGATCACAGAGCAGTCTTTAACAATGCTGGCTCTTCGGCTTAGTAACAGAAATGAGCAGTGCCCCTACAGTCTGTTATGACTAGACATTCACGTCAAGGGACTGCCTTTACTTTTACTATAAAAGCCCTTGCCTCTAATGCTCTTTAAAAAAATACTATTTGAAATACAGAAGAATTAAATATTAATTTGTTCAAAAAACTGGAATGATAGCACTAAAACCATATTTCTTGGAAGACAGTTTATGAAATCATTGCAAAGGCTGTGGTGCATTTGATCAAGACTTGTGGTGCTTTACTTAGTTATAACCAATGGAAATCCTATTGATCTCAATGGGTCTAGACCAGACATTGAAATCCTTGGAATTTAACAATTGTATCAAAGGGGTTGTCTGAGTGAGCAAGAAGCAACAGCTCTGCCCCATGTTGCAACCTTCCTGTTTAAACAACGTATGTGGCCAAAATGGGAGGAAACTAGACCCAAGCTGCGCTTCAGGGCTAAACACTGGAACAAAATAACCCCAAGTTTGTAGTCCTCATGCTGGTGCAATAGTTCACACACCAGTTCAGAGACAGGGAGGGGGCCAGGTGGCAGGCGGATGCAGTCAGGAGCAGGTGTCCTAAGCTGCAGGCACTATTAATGGCCATGTTTTTGTCACCTGTCAGCAAATGGATCACATAAGCAGACAAGTGGTCAACTGCACCATGGACCCACTGCATGCCCTGTGCATGTGACTGAGCAGCCAGTCTCCCCCACTCCACACCATTTTCTTGTTGACTTTTAGTCCAGGGCAGTAAATGAAGGATTTCTGTTCCTCCTTCGCCCTCTTTCTCTTTCTGCTGGTGAAACTGGTGTTTGGTTCTGTTTTGTTCTGTTTGGGTAATTCAGGGCTGACACAGATGTGCAGAAATACTTGCCCACAGTCTCAGTATTATGTCACTACAAAATGCAGGTTAACTTTCCTTTGTTTGAATGTTCTCCCGTGTAAAAAAAAAAAAAAAACAACAAGCAAAGAAAGAAAGAACACCTTGCTTTCTGCCTGTGGAAAGCTAACATGCCAGAGAAAAGAATTTCACTACAGCTTTCTTGACAATAAGCTTCCACATTCAGGGAAATTTATTTTGCTCTTGGGTTTTTAAAAAATACATAGGGCCTTTTCACACTGGGATTTTTTGAGCTCAGAAGTAGGGTGAGTGCGCATTGGCCGATGCATATTCAAGTTATATCGCGCTGTATTTTCACACCTGGTTGTTTTCCATGGGAGCCCCTTGTGTCCTCCTTCTGTGGGGGTTCCAAACTGAAACCAGCTGGCTCCTCATTTTGGCGAGTCTGCCAAATTAGTGGATTGACGGGATTCACATTGACGGCCAGTTCGAAACCTCTGCTGTTTGGGCTGGTGTATAAATCCAATCTGCTGGTCCTCCTGAAGACCAGCGCAAGACCACCAGGTTACAAATTTCCCATGATGCTGCGCTGGAATTTCCTCCTGATGGCCCTTTCCACTTTCAGGAGAACCGCCAGGGCTGGGGAGCGATTTTTCCATTGGCCGAGATAAGGCTGAAACTGTTTGTGGAGGGGGGGAATAAGCATTTCGTGTTTTTATTATGTTATTATTGTCGCGTTATAACTCGGGCGCATATATATATATATATATATATATATATATATATATGCACTCTTTTCCGTTGTGTGTATGTGTGTGTGTGCAGCAATTCTCGCGATATAATGCGCTAAACAGTGACCTCCTTCTTCAGCCCGGAAGTTTAAAAGGTCACGACCCGTTCAAAGCCCCACAGAGCATGCGCAAGGCTGACGATGCAAATCGGTCAATACACATTGTATTGGGCTGGCGTGGTAATCCAATCTGCACTCGCCTCACTTTGCCTGAATACACATCATGCTAATTACCCCCAATTCGAACCGACTCTGCAACCCCTCGATTCGGAAGGCCACCCAGATGTGAAAATACAGCACGATATAACGTGAATATGCATTGGCCAATGCACACTCACCCTTCTTCTGAGCTCAGTGTGAAAAGGCCCATAGTAGCATTAAAACATGGAGCTTTCCCCATACACGTATAAGCAGTGAATTCCAGAAATGATAGCTTAGTCTGCAATTTTTGCCTGTTTAAATTGGCCTTCCCTTCTAGCTGTTGAAGCGTTGCTGAAAATCTCTTCTAGATTGGCCATTATCTGCTGATTACCTGAGAGGCATGGGAAGGAGCAGGCAAGCACTGCAAGGTATGTGCAAGTGCCAATTCATTCAGAAGCAGAAGCATGCCAGTTTGCACTGGAGACATGTTTTCACCTGTTAGTAAATCCCAGAGTCTAACTAGTGACAGTGTTCTGAAAATTCACATGGCATTTCTGATCTGTTTTTGGTGATGCATTTAAATCTGGAGACTTGACATTTCTGGTCCTAAATGAGGGCTGAAAATACTCTACCGTAGTGCATGATGTTCCAGCTAGTTAGTGTTCCCCAGGGTGCTTTTGTGCTTGGTCTTGACTATAGACGTTCCAGCAGTACAGACCAGATAGTTCAAACATCAAAGCTAAAGCATTCTTTTCACCATTCTCTCCTTTTTATCTTCTGCCCTCCTTTGCTTTTTAAGGGATATGAAGTTTCCTAGAGTTAAGTGTCCTTGAAAAGAGAAGCAGGATCCGCTGTGTCTTAAGGAATAACTATATGCAAATAGCTCAGAAAGGAGTAAATTTGGAATTCTCTGGATACCATTTAGAGAGGGGTAAAATTTTCTGTTTGTGTGTGTTTGTGAAAGAAAGAAAGTGAGAGAGAAAGATGCACCTTATTTTCCTTCACATAAGTTAGATTACACTTGCCCCTTGGAACTTGCAGGGGATCCATTCTGCCCCCCTCCAGGAGTCCCAAAATTTGTGCATATTCAAGCCCCATTAGTTTGAATGGGGTGCGTGCATGCAGGGCACGCACCACGAGTGTGCGCCCCATTGAGGTTAATGGCGGCCATCTTTCCTCAGATTTTCAAGTCTGCAGATCTCAAGTCCACGGACTTGAAGGGGCAACTGTATATTGTTTATTAGGTGTGCCAATCTATACTTCCTGGCAGGGTGTTTTACGTACCCAAACACTATTGTTTACATCATGCCTGCCTTGCGTTGTTAAAATTGCTACAGTTATAAGGAGGCACTGCAAAACCACAATAAAATACATGTTGTTGTTGGTGTTAGCATTATTAGTAATACTTGCTGTATAAGAACTACAATTTAATTTTGAATGTGTCCAAGAATGTACATTCAAATCTTTCTGAAAATCTTGAATCCGTCACTGAAATTTCATTCCTACCTGATCCCTTCATGTAGCACCCCCTGAGATCAATATTATTGTTTTTTTAAATAGAAGGCTGCTTCCTTTCTAGAATTACTACTTACTTGTCTGCAAAATTTAACGTGATTTATGGACAATGGTCTAAAACCTACTGGTTGTATCCACTAGAACTAGGGTAGATCCGTTGAATCAAAGGGATTTATATATGTCTAGGATCACCATTCAACAATTGTTTGGTGGGGACTAATGAAGAGGATTGAGGAAGATGACAGTAATAAAAGACAATAAAATAAAAAATTAACAACATATACATTTTCACAATTAAAAACAAACAAACAACATTATCAGCAAAAGGTTGAAATGTGATTTCTCAGAAAGGCTTGCTTGGACAGAACTATCATGTAAAAAAGAACAGAAATCAGGTTAGGTGCTCTTTCTTGGGAGGCTGTTGGGCAGACCTAAGGCCCATTGACTCCAGTATTCTGATTCCATAGTGACCAATGAGATGCCTACAGGAAATCTAAAAGTAAGTACATTCCACTTGTCTGAAAAATGTTTACTGTTATAATAATGGTCCCAGACTGTAGATACCCCTCCTTGCAAACAAAACAGCAGTTCCCACCCATAAACTCTCAAATGCCCACCTACCATGTCTCTTAGTGGAAATACCTGGGGCCCATTAGCGCTACACAAATATAGTGCTATATTGCATTTTAACTGCCATGCCAATGTCCAGTGGAATCCCAAGGTTTGTAGTTTGGTGAGGCACAAGAGCTCTTTGGCTGAAGATTTCAAATGTTCCTCCCTAAACTGCAGTTCCCAGGATTTTACAGGATGCAGCCATGGGAGTTAAAGTGGAATCATAATGCTATAATCATGTAATGTGAATGGGTTTTGGAAATGAGCCTCAGAGACAGATAGAATTAAGTTCTCAGACAAGTATATGTAGGGATGAGGTAGTTACTGAGCTACTCTAGTCTTGGACTATTAAGGATTTCAAAGGTTCAGTGTCAGAATCTTAAAAGGAACCTAAAAACAAATGGATAATCAGTGAGCCTGGGAAAGGACTAGAACAAAATGAGCCAATCTACTGGCACCAGATAAAATCTGGCAGTTATGCTGAAGTTTCTAAGAAAAAAGACTATGCATATTAAAACTGTCTAACCTGGGGTACATCTACGTTGTAGAAATAATTCAGTTTGACACCACTTTAACTGCCTGGTCTCCATCCAATAGAATTCTGGGATTCTTTAGCTTTGTGAGGTACCAGCACCCTTTAGCAAAGAATGCTAAATACCTTGTAAAACTACAAATCCCAGGATTTCATAAGATGGAACTACAGTGCTTAAAATGGTGTCAGACTGCATTATTTATACATTGTAGATACACCACCAGAAGTGACTAGAACACAGATGAGTAAAGTCTGAACCACTTTCTTCCAGGAAAGAGAACTGCTGACATATGATATAAAATGTGTCAATTGGCGATCTGAATGTCCAGGACATGACTAATTCCAGGTGTTGTTCAAATCTGTGAACCTGTTGCCTCAAGGGAGTGCAGCCCCATCCAGTAGTCCTCTTCAGTTAATGCTACTTTTGTACTTTTCTCCAGTTTGCTTGCCCTTGTCATATCCAAAACTTCTATTAGAACTTCCACAGCATCGGTAGGGCAGGGAAGCGATGATAGAAAAAAGAACTGGAACTAAGTGTCACTCATCTTCTGATGATGTTTGAGTACACATCTGTGGCCAATCTCCCCAACAAGTACATGCAGATTTTAAAACAGTTTGGGGAGGAAGATGGATTTTGTGGTACTATCAAAACCTTATTATGTAATCCAGAAGCCACTGGGTGGAGCAGCAGTCTTACAATACTGCCTTCTGGGACTTAAATTTAGAAAGGACTGATGTCCCATAATAAAGTGTGACTTTGGAGTGCCATCTTTACTCTTTCGTTCAGAATGTTGCCAGGGCAGGTGGCCAAAAGGTCCAGAGGAATTAGAGGGGTCACATTCCCTTCTGTCCATCTCTTAGCATTAACCATCCATTGGACCAACTAGGGAAATTCCAGTTCCAAAAATGAATTTAGTCCTATTTACTAGATTTCAGTGAGTATGAATTCCCTCTCTTTTCATCTATACCCTTTCTCATTTCTGTGGTAAATGCAGCATATAATGTGCTCTGATTCTACCCAGAATTCTGCTCATGCTTTGAGTTGCATCTCATGTGACACACCTTCTTAAACTGGTTAGATTTAAAAGGGATACTGGTGGGAAAACATGGACCATAGTGTCTGTGAAATATAATAGTGTCCAATAATCCACTTGAAAGCTCTATATCATTGGTGGAATGATAAAGACCAAGTCAGCAGGTTTTTGCTGGGTGTCAGTAATCCGTAAGCCTTTTTTGGACCTGGGGGCTGCATGTAATGTTGACTAGGAGGGTAGGGCTGTCATGACCTCACTATGAGACTCAGGGTCTGGGCATGAGTCTCAAGATCTGGCTTTTCTTCCCTGGCTCTCAGGGTGATAAGTAGAAGCCTCAGGGCAAGAACTCGCTTGATAAATGTACACACACACACACACACACACACACACACACACACATTTTTCCTTATTTGTTAGATTTGTTCTCTCCCTCCAACTCTGAGTGGCATACTCTGTCTACCTATGGTTGATGTTTAATGTATCATGCTTAATGACACCACTGATGCCTATGACACCAGGAGGTCACCCCTAGGTCTCAGGTTTTGGCCCTGAAATTTCAGGACTGTTATAGTCCTGACCTGGCAACCAGACATGGGGCTAGGGGTTCTATGCACATTCATGCACATATATGCACATACAAGCACTCTGTTGTGATTGGGCAACGTATCTATGGTGGCTGAATTTTAGGCCTTAAGGGACTGGTGTTTGCCTTCCCAGCCTTTAGTGTTACTATAAGGTCTTAACATTGCTGGGTGTTACCTAAATCTTCTGGTTTTGACTAAATTGTTTTCGCGGTTAGTTTTTTTTCTTATTCTTTAGTATTTGAAAATTATTCATTACAATAACTGGGAGGAACACCTTATTTTTAGACATCTATAAAGAGACGAAAATAAAATGAATGCTGTGGAGGAAAAACCAGAAGGAAATGATATTTCAAATGGCTCAAACATCCCCCCTCTCATTTTATGTAAAGGTCAAGAATTTGAAAAATTGTCTTGGTGAGGACTTATTTTCTGGGTTTATGGAAAGACCTTTTCAGTTGATAAAGTATGAACTGTTTGAAAGATTTATAGGGGTCAGAAATCCTGCTCAGCATTTTTTTTTTTTTACTTTTAGAACAGCAGGAAGCCAAACTGTGATTTTTTAAAAGAAAAAAAAAACCCCCACAGGTTATTTATTCACATAATCAGTTGCTTTTTATGTGGGATGTGACTGCCTGGTGTAACTACTTGCCCTTGTCACAAAAAGATATAAGGTAATTAGTGAAATGTACAGCTTGTACCATAGGTGTTTTAAGCTCAGTGACTCTAAAGCAGTGGTGCCAGTAGGGGTGTGTGTGTGGAGGATGCCAACAACACCAGCCAACACCCTAGAGGGAGGTGTCATCCAGTGGGATGGTACACCTGAAGTAGCTGCTGGGCAAGCGAACAAGGACATTGCTCGCTTGCTCAGCAACCATGGTAGTCCCTTCAGTTTGGGTTTGGCATGGTTGCAGCCATGTTGGAGCCCAAACGGACTTCTGGGGACCTGGCACTGCCCCTTCCACGGGCAGTAGCCATTTGGGGGGGGGTAGTCCCTTCCATTTGGGCTTTGGCATTAGCCTAGGCAATCTGCCCTCCTGCTACCCCCCCTGCACCAGATGACACCAACTACCAGTATACCACAGAAAAAGAAAAAAAATCATCTGTACGCATGATACCATCCTCAGACAACAATAAAGCCTCCTTAGTCTTTCCCCCCCCCCCCCACACCTGACTGAAGTTGCAAGCTGATTGTCATTGGGATAGACAATAGACAACATGAACCCAAATTGCTTTTAGCTCTATTCACTGTACTTTATAAGTAATAAGGAAATGTTTAGATCTTTACGGAAAAATAATTGTTACATTAGCTTTTGTAGGAAAGCCTCTCTTTCTGAGATACATGGTGGGCACAGACGAGAGTGGGTATATTTATTTATTTATGGTATTTATACTCAGCCCTTCAGCTCTAAAGGATCTCAGAGCAGCTTACAATTATTATTATTTTTAAATAGATGGTTCCCTGCCCCCAGGCTTACCATCTAAAAAGACGCGACAGAAAAGGAGAAGGGAATGGTGGTGGGGAAGAGGATCAGGTCCAATAGTTCTTCTCTCCCTCTGAGGCCTGGACCAAGACAGATGGACTGGAGGGAGGGCTCTTCTTCTTAATCTAGGCCAGGCCCAATGGTATATTTACTAAATGACTATGGACAGAAGAAGAGAAGAGGAGTAAGTGACCACAGAATTTGCTTCTGTGGATTGTGTAACTAGGTATCTTGATGATTATTCTGCAGAAAGGATGTCTAAGGCCCTGTCTGCATAAGCCAGGAGAGTGTGGGGGCAGCCCAGAGTATCCTGGTTCCACAGCTGCCCCAACCTGTCCATTACCTGGCCCTCTGTTCCTGTGCCATGGCAGCTGCCTGAAAGGGCATCCCACTGTGCTGTCTGTTGTGTCTGCCACAGCTGTGGGTTGCTTGCTTCTGAGGTCAGAATAAAGTGTCCAGCCTTTATCATATGGTTGGGTGCCTTGTTCTGACCTCAGAAGCAAGTGACCCACAGTGGAAGATGCACCAGGCAGCTCAGCAGGACCCCCATGCAGACAACTGCCAAAGCATGGGAATGGAAGGCTTCAGATCTTCCAGGAAGATGTGGAGTAACAGGTAAATTTTTTAAAAACCGTTTTAAGAGTGTTATACCCTGGTTTTGGTGCAGACTGTGCTGAATAACTGGGTTTTGGGATGTGTGTCATTTGAATAGGACAATGCCAGAACAGGGGGCTTAGGCTGAGAATCAGCTGCATTTTAATTTGGAAGGTCTGTCAAAGGATATCACAGTTTGAAATTAGTGTTCATTGGAGGAGATGAAGGCCACTGATCTAAGCAGAGCAAGCCTAGAATATTATTCCTGAGCCTGGGGCCACTTCCTCATCGGAGCTAGTCTGAGTGCATGGAAACTCACCATAGCCTCACCTTGCGGAAGGGCTGTTTCTGTGTCTTCCAATGACTCAGTTCCTCATCCCAGTAACTCCATGAAGATGACATCAATTCCACGACAATTGTGTGCTGAGCAGGTACCAATGGAGCTTTTCCCATGTCCTTCAGTCTCACACAGACATTATCACCTTGTGGCTACCAAAAGTACTGACAAAACAAAACTTCCTAATGAGAAGGCCTGAGCAAAAACATGTGCTTAAGAAATTTTTCTCCCCAGCTCTGCCCTCTCTACTACAATTGGGTTGGTCTTCTTTTGATATACATATGAAAAATAAAAATAAATCCCCCAGCTGTTTCCTGCTATGACTTGTGTCAATCACTCAGCAGCACTCAGAAAAGGAAGACGGTGATTGCTAGGCATGGCCAACTAGGGACTTCTGAGGGAAGTGCTGGAGGTTATACTAAAGCGGATGGGAGGAAACGCTTCCTTTTCTTGCACTTTTGCTATATTTACTGTCCAAAGTGGCAACTTGAACATCTTCCCTGTGACAAGATGTTTCCTTTCTGGAGGCAGGCATAGCTCTTGTGTATTGCTGAAGTAGTGACAGGTAACTTTGGACTTGGACTGGCTACGAAGATTTATTTCTCCCCCCATTCCACAGGTGTAATATTTGGCCTAAGCAGATTTGTCTCTTTCCTATTTGCTATATTTGCCTTGGCAATTTTCTTTTCCTTGGCTTATTTGCATTTTTTTTTGTTAGAGCTGACTTAGTTCACAAGCTGGTGCTAACATGGCTTACTTCCTTACCTGAACCTAGTCCTAAAATTTTCATATTTGGAGCTCACACAGCAGAAATAATGCAGTTTGACACCGCTTTAACTATCATGGCTCCATCCGATGGACTCCTGGAATTTGTAGTTTCTTATGGCACCAGAGGTCTCTGACACAGAAGGCTAAAACAAACTACAAATTCCAGAATTCCATAGCATTGTGCCATAGCAGTTAAAGCCTTGTCAAACTGCATTATTTCTGAAGTGCAGATGAGATATATATCTCCAGCCTCCACCAGTGGGACCTAGTGACTTCCATGTCAGTGGAGGTGGTAAACTTTCTTTGAGTTAATATTAACTTTAAAGAAAGGTGCTGAACCTATGATGGCAAGGTGTAGGGTTCAATGTATTGAATAGCTCCTTTAAATTTTGGTCTGAAATCCCAAATTGATTCACTGCTCCACTGGCATTGGTGCTCCCCCACAGAACTGTCTCAGTAATTTATGGTACATCAGTGGTCTATGTGGAAACAAGAAGCATCTGTCTTCCAGTTTACAAAAGGTAAGGAAGATTTTGCATGTAGAGTTGCCATGAAACTCCCTGTTTGAAGGGACTAAAAAATGTTCCAGCAGGCTGGGCCAGATGAAGCAGTAAATTCCAGATTCCAGATTGCAGGATGATTGGTAGGTTAAAATGCAGCAGTGGCAATGAATCAGGAAACCGTACAAGGCTGGCCCTGGTAGCAGCCTCATCCTGCCCTGCAGGCTCCAGTTGTGACTGCACAGCTGTAGCATTGCCACATTCTTCCATTCCCTTTTCCTTTCCATGACAGGTTCATAAGGTAGGAAAAGAAAGGAGGAGAGCAGAGATGGCCTTGTGTTGTGTGATAGTTGTTATAAAATTTTGTAGTGTGTGGAGTTCACTCTGACCTCAAACTGACCTCCTAGTGGACCTGCCATTTCTCCAAAGCAAGGAGACCAGGTAGGCAACTTGCAAAGGAGGAGGCAGGAGCCCTAGGAACAATATACTTGGAAATTCCCCACAGGAAGTTTGAGAGTTGCTAAATGGGAAAGCCATCACCTCCAAAACCAAGACAATGCTGACTGTTTGTTCTCAGTCTCACACTTGATGGGCCGGTGATCAAATCAACAACCCACCTATCTATCTGTTTGTCTTCCCCTGATTGTGTCAGACACAAATGCATTGAGCAGGCTATCCTACACCTCAGATTAACAAAGTCCAGGCAATTAAACACCTTTGTTTAGGCTTCAGCCAAACCATTAAACTCATTGCTAGAGGCTAGATTTCGCCTATAAGAACCCCTAGATTTGCTCACTCAGGTGTGCTACTTTCAGAATACAGCTTGGTTCCATATCAGACTGAACTCTGATTTTAGCTCCCTCAGCCAACCCCCCCCCCCTTCCCATGTTCCGGCAGCCATGTCATCCATCATATACTTCAGCACTGGACTCCCGGAGAAGCCTTCGGAAGTGAATATCACCCATAGTTCTGCCTCTCTCAATCTATTCCCGCATTCCCTCCTTTACATCTATTGAGCATCAAGTGTGTGTATGTGTGTATGTGCCCCATGCTGTATGTTCTTCTTTTAATAAATATTTTGACTTGAATTGGAGAAATCTGTTTCTGTGTTATCTCTTAAGCGATTACTTGGTCCTTTGGTATCTATTAAGAGACACGGTCTTGCGAGGGCGTTGTTACCCCTCCCTCTCGGCAATTTGAGCTAATTAAGAAATTCCCCTAACATGGTTGTGTCAATGTTGAGCCTGGAACTAGGCAAGATGGTGGGACTTTGCTTCCAAACAGTCCTGAGAGATTAAAGCAAGTTCCTTTACTCCCTGGGACTGCTTGGAAGGCTCCCTCTCTTTACACCAGCTAGAGGAGAAAAAGAAGAAGAAAAACAAACTTCTAGCTTGGTATTGTTACTGGGGGTTGAAAGATATTGGTAGAAAAAGTGCAAGGATTAATGTGTTGAATTTGCACAATCAATATGCAAATTTGTAATATGCATAATTATAATGATTTCTCCTAATATGCAAATTAGATGCATGGATATGAGGGACTGGAAAATGGCAACCCTATCTGCATGCAAAGCTGCCAGATGAATGATTATGTAGAAGCACTGATAGTTCCATTCTGGTGTGGTTGTGGTTCGCTGGGGCTAAGATGTCTGGAAGCGTTGTTCTTTCCTATCATTGTGTGTGAGATGTAAGCACAGGACATTGGAATGTGTGGGTACAGCCAACTTTCTTATGGAAGAGTCAGTACATGATTTTTCACTGATATTCAGAGTCACAAATGCTCATGCAATGAGGCACTCTCTGGTCAGTGAAACTTAATTTGTGACTTGATATACAACCATTAAATCTTTTTTTTAGCCAAGTTGGCTGGAAATCTTGGAAATCCTTTGAGGATTCCTTATCATTCTTATGATTCCTTGTAGTACGTACAATGGGTCTTTGGTATCCACTGGGGTTTCGCTCCAGGATCCCCCACCCCACATCTGTGGATGTTCATGTTGCATGATGTACAGTGACAGTGTAAAATGGTGTCTCTTATATAAAATGGCAAAATCAACATTTGCTATTTGAATTACTATTATTATTTGGAATATTTTCAAGCCATGAATGGTTGAATCCATGGATGCAGAATCCATGGATACCAGGGTCCAATTGTGTACAGCTTGCAGTTCTTATTTGTTTATTTTCATGTTTTGCAATGATTTATTCTGTTGTTGTTTGTCCTTTCTTGTTGTGCTCCTCTATAGGGGAGGCCCACATGTATTTTGTGCTGAAGGTCCCAGGTTAAAAAAAAAACCACAGGAAACTTTGAAGAGCTACTACCATTCAGTGTATGCCAGTCCAAAATACCTCCTAACATTCCCAAGCTCTGGGCTGCATATGGCTTGGATCAATGAAGCTGGACCAGCACTGAACATCTTACTTCAACCCACTTCTCTCGAAGGCCTTGTAAGCTTGTGGGTTTTATACAGCAATTACATGGAAACTGGATGGAAGACTCGTGTTTCTTAATACATTTTTTGGTTCGGTTAGAAGGAGAGAGAGGGAAAAAAAATTAGGGACACAACACTGGTTCCAGCAATTTACTACAGAATATCTGAACCAGATGCTCTTAAACTATAATTCCAAGCAATTTGCCAGAATTATGTATCTACTTTAATCTTTTGAGTCAAAGTTATGCATGGTTTGCATTACTTGTAGATCTAAACAAAAAAATGTGATGCGATTACAGCTAATATGAGATAGATAATGACAAACAGGCATGATTTCTCTAACTGCTTAGCTGGAGGAAAACTGCAGATCTTTTTGCTCACTAAGGATAGTCTGTCATAAAGCAGTCTTCAAACGTGGCTTCCCAGATGAAGACTTTTCTAAGAATCTCATTAATCATTGCTCATTGCTCTGAGATTCACTAGGTTTGTGACCCAGTCTTCAAAGACTATAATGCTTAGGTCTACAGTAAGTGTGTGTTTTCAGTATGAAAATGTGTGTCAGTGACTGTGTATTATATGTGAGAGTAGATGCATAGTGATGGCGAGCATGGGGTAGTGGTTTGAGCATTGATTCTGAACACCAGGGTTCAAATCCCTGCCTGGCCATAGAACTCCACTGGATGACCTTGGGAAGTCACATGCTCCCAGCCTCAGAGGAAGGCAAAGGCAAATCCTTTCTGAGCAAATCTTGCCAAGAAAATAATGTGAAAGAACCTTAGGGCCTTAGGGTCGCCATAAGTCAGAAATGACTTGAAGGCACACAACAACAACAGCAGATGCATAATGGTATGTGTACAAAGGACAACATGTGGGATACACATGCCCACTTTTGTAGGTACCATCTCTAATGATAGGTGGCCCCTGGAAGGCTCCCTCAAAAGGAATGTGATCCTTGGACTCCAAAAACATCTACAGTCTTGATCTTAGAAACAGGGGGAAAGATATTTAGAAATCTTAAAGCCCCAGTCATTACATAACCTATAAAGAAGCTATTTATGAGAATCTCATAGAAGGTCCAGTTTTAGCAAATTGTCAGCTCTCCAGCTTGGCATAGGATAAAAATAAATAAATATTCACTTCTGAATGGGTGCGGGTAGAAAGAAATTACAGTGGGTGCTTGGTATCTGCTGAGATTTGGTTCCAGGATCCCCCCCCCCAGGAATATCAAAGCAGTTGATGCTCAAGTCCCATTATATACAATGACATAGTAAAATGATGTCCCTTATAAAAATAGCAAAATCAAGTCTTGCTATTTTGATTATTATTGGGGGGGGGTATTTTAAAGCTGTGGATGATGGAATCCTTGGATGTAGAATTCATGAATAAGGAGGGCCCACTGTATTGCAACTGTATGAAACATCTGCTGTGCATTGGCCTTGTAGCAATGAGGCATAGACCCAGTGATGTGGGAAATATGAATGAAAATTACTTTCCCATTTACTGTCTCATTTTTAGAGCAGTGAGTGCCCTGACCCTGTTCAAGACAAATGTACCTTTGCTTTCCAGGTTACAGCCAACTGCAGAGAACTCATGAATGGTTGCTTTTCCTATGATATCACCAAGAAACCTCATCTTTTCACAAACACACCAGCAGTTTTCATTTGACAAAAGAGGGGAAACCTTTTGGGAAAAGCCACATTGCCGACGTAGGGAAACATGTGGGGGTCTGCATATAATCAGTGGAAGTGTTGACCTTGTCCCTTTCAGTTGTGACTGTGCTGTGCACAGATATATTGGGCCCCTAGAATGCCTACTTGGTGTCAGTATGATCCTTGGACCAAAAAAAGATTCCCTACCCTAATGGGTTAGTGGTTGTCTATTTTCACTAGAACTGCAGTTACGCTACTTAGGCCTGAGTCCTGTAAATGCCTGTAGACTCAAGAGTATACTCACTGAGCCAACTGTTAAATCATAGACCATCATGTACATAAATCCCATGGATTTATTCATTACTCTAGTTGGAACACACAGTAGGATCTAGCCCATAGTTTTCACATGTCAGAACCAGCTAATACTAGAGATAAATCTTCTGAACCAGCTATCTTACACAATCTGGAAAATCCATTGACCCCAGCCTACAGGGTTATATGACCGTGTTGGCTGGAGATAATAGGCAGTATGGTCTTACTCACATACTATAACCTAGGTTGTGGAGCCCCAGGAGTTTATCACACAGGAGGAATTTCTCTTAATTTCGAATGAAAAGAAAGTGGGGCCAGAACACATTCACGTGAATTCGCTAGTTCAGTGAATTTATGTGAATTCGAATTGCATTCAAACTGACCTCCCATTGCCCGAAATTGTGTGTGATTACCTCTCACGCAATAATGTGAAACCCCATGATTGTGTTCGGACTGACTTCCCATTGCCCGAAATTGCATGTGGTAGTCTATCACACAATAACATTAAACCCCATGATTGCGTTCGATTGTCATGGGATTATACTTCCAATTTCCCTTGCCTGATAACGTCCCCAGTGATCTCAAGGAGTGTTGTACTGCAGTTCTGAATTATGAACCTACAGTGTACAATGACTGCCCCTTACCTTCAGCCTAAAGTCTCCCAGGAAATTGCAGTTTCATTTGTTGAAATGAGATTGCAGTCTAGCTTTGTTGTTGTTGTGTGCCTTCAAGTTGTTTCTGACTTATGATAATCCTAAGGCAAACCTATAATGGGGTTTTCTTGGCATATTTCTTTAAAGGGGGTTTGCCATTGTCATCCTCTGAGGCTGAGAGAGTGTGAGTTGCTCAGGGTCACTCAGTGGGTTTATATGACAGAGCCAGGATTTCAACCCTGGTCTCTGAGTGTCCTAGCCCAATGCTCAAACCACTACACCACAGTGGCTTTAGCACATGATATTTGCTGATGCTTTTGGACATGTAATGTTGCAAAAAAAGGTAGACAAAACTTCAATTGGAAGTGTGCAAACTTTTTTAAAAAACACTTGTGCTTTACAGATTAAAATTAAAATTATTATGAGAACACTTATGCAACAGCAGATAATACTTGTAGTAATAGCTGCTCAGAGCTTTCTCCCAGAACTAAGATGTGGCTCTTTTTCTGTGTCAGGAGTAGTTAGGAAATGTGAATTACTCAGAGGAGTAATAAAAGCATAAAGCATCATACCACTGACCATTTCTTTTGGTGAAGCCCTCTTTATTTTGTTCAGATCCATAGTCATTGTGTGAACTAGGCAGCTAAAATGTTACTGAGTTCATAGATGGTAAGGGACTCATAGGTCCCATCTGGTCTTTCTCTTTACTGGTTACATAATGTTCCCTGTACAATGTTCCCATGGGTTTTCTACAGTCTAGCCAGAAACAGCTTCATTCTTTTTGTTAGATTGCTTCATCGTTTTTAAAAAATCACTGAAGGTCAAGCTGTCTGTATTGTTGCCTCTTGTAGCAAAAATGGTTAATCCATGAGCAAGAGAGAGGGGTAGCAGCAAGCTGTGGAACACACCATAGTTTCCAAAAGTACAAATAACCTGGGGGCTAGTAGTGGGGAGAAGAACTCAAATTGTGTGGCATGAACTGTTAAAAGCAAGTGAATGCTCAGTAGCACTGGAATATTTACTGACTTTGTAAGGAACAAAATGAAAGACCAAGGAGAATGGATCAACGTAGTAAGGAAGGCATGGCTGTCTGAGTGGTACAGAAAAAAGAAGCATTCACTCTGCAACATTTTGCTGAAAGACCCAACATTAGAATAATTTTGGCACCAAGTTAAAACTTGGCTTTTTATTCAAGCTTTTGGGCCAAACTGATTTTATCCAGGCTGCACATGTTTTATGGTTATATAATTCAAGATTGTTTTAACCAGTTTTAAACTGTTTGCTTTGAAATTGAAAACTATTCAATATATATTTTAATTCCTTTAAACACTTGAAATTATTTATTGGTTTAAAGTGATAAACAACCCTGAGATCTTTGGATGGAGGTTAGGATATAAATATTTTAAATAAATAATAAAATGAAATCTATTTAGTTTTGGAAGTATAATACAGGGATTTGGCTTACATGTACACATGCTAATTTGATTGCCTGTTTTCATTCTAATCATTCCAGATTCAATTAATTTGTTCCCCACCCCAAATAATCCAAAATCAGTAGTTCCTCTTCCATTACAATTAACCTGTAATTGCTATAAACATTTTTGAAATACTGTACAAAATATTGAGGACAACTTTCCACACACTCCCCCCCCCCCCGTCCCGAGCTCTTTTGCATTGATATGTAAAAATGTCAGCTTATGCACTAAAATGGAATTTCAAACATTTGACAGAGCATTAGTCCAAAAGTGAGTTAAGGGCAAATCAGGGTGCACTCCCAAGTAATTTCCAGTTCCCACTTAGATCCTGCTCCAAAATGGAATCAGTTCCTCTAAGTACATTATCTCCATGCCTCAGTCATGATTATTCCTAAACATTAAATTCAAAATAAAACAAAATGATGCAGAACTCTGGTGACACTAAAATGCTAAGCATGACATGAGAAGAGAAGCAAAGGCTGGGGAGTGGGGCTAAAGAAGGAGAAAGATTAGGGACATGAACAGAGGGGAGGTTGGAAGAAAGAGGCAGATGGGGGACTGAGGATTGGAAGGGATATGTGGAGAGAGGATGGAGCACAGGTATAGGTAGCATGGAGGTAGGGTTTCCATAGCTGAGGACCTCCAAACCGGGACAAATGTAGGACAAGGTTTAAAAATGTAGGACCTTTTTAAAAAAATTTCCTAGTCAGGAATTTTTTTTTAAAAAGTCCTACATTTTTAAACCTTGTACTCCTTCTCCTTCCCGGCTTGGGAGGAAGCTTTGGCCTGCTCCCAGGCCAGGAAGGAGTGTGGTGGCCACCTGTCATCGCGGCAAGGCCTCGCAGAAGCCTTGGAGGACCCCATGGCCGGAGCTCCGACCGTGGAGCCTTCCAAGGCCCCTCTGGGGCTTGGGAGACGCTGTCTCCCAGGCCCCAGAGAGGCCTCAGAGGCGGCTCCGTGCCTGCGGAGCCTTCCAAGACTTCTCTGGGGCTTGGGAGACGCTGTCTCCCAGGTCCCAGAGAGGCCTCAGAGGCGGCTCTGTGATCGCGGAGCCTTCCAAGACTTCTCTGGGGCTTGGGAGACGCTGTCTCCCAGGCCCCAGAGAGGCCTTGGAAGACTCCGCGATTGCAGAGCCGCCTCCAGGGCCTGGCTGGGGGGGAATCCCGGGGCGGGACCGTGCGGACCTGCCCCAAACTGGGAAAGTCCCGCCCCCAGGCGGGATATGGCAAGCCTACATGCAGGACAGAGGAAGCCTGAAAGAGAAAGTGGGGTGGATGAGAGGATTGTTTGCTACCTTTCTTTCCTCTGCTGTTTCTGGGGGTGTATCTCACAATGGAGACATTGACAACTTGTGGTATTTCTCCAAATCTCAACACTTACACTCAAAGAGGAAGAACAGCGAGACATGCAAAAAACAGCCAAACAAGCACTTATCCCACCTCACCCATTGTATATGACAGACATGTTGAATTCCCTCTTAGAAGGACCACCTGCCAGGATTATTAGACATTTTGGAAGGCAATAAACATCTACTCTATTCATCTTTCTGAAGATTATCGCAATAGGGTTAAAATGCATGGAGCGTGACGGGAACCTGATGGGGCCCAGAATGCTAGTTTACTGCTCGGCAGAACACCACTGCCTCCGCCGAGCGTTCCCATCGGGTTCCCATTGGGTTCCACTTTGAAACCATCCCCAGAAATGGTGTCCCCTGGAATCCGATGGTAACCCGATGGGAACGCTCGGCGGAGGCGGCGACGTTCTGCTGCGCAGTAACCTAGCGTTCTGGGCCCCATCGGGTTCCCGTCATGCTCCGTGCTCGCCCCTGTTAGAACGCACTGGGGAACGTTTTAACCCCAGTGCGATAATCTTCTCTGCTCCCCACTTCGCCTTCTTCCTCTCTTCTCCAATTTTCTCTTGGAGTCTTCAGTGTATATCTTGCACTATAAACTATCATGGCTTCTTTTTACGGAAACTTGAAATTTATAGTTTAGTGAGTTACTTAAAACTCAGTCAGAGAGCTGTTCCCAAACCATGGATATAGTCTTAGGCTGTGCCTGCACAGGCCAAACAACACATCCTCATAGTAATCAGTCCAGGTGGTACAGGGCCCGATCCACGGTTTTGGTGCAAACTCTCTGGATGATGCCCAGCCAGTTCCCCCTTAACAATGTTTTTTTTTTAAAGGTTATCTTTTGCTGTGGTTCTTCTGGAGTCCTCTGGAGTGATGGTAGGTGGCTGCTTACAACATGCCACACTTTGCTGCCCTTGGCAGTAAGTTGTACCCTCTAAGATCAGAACGAGATGCCAAGCCATGTGATTGATGCTGGGCGCACTTGCTTTCAGCTGCAGAGGGATCATAGAATCATAGAGTTGGAAGAGACCACAAGGGCCATCCAGTCCAACCCCCTGCCATGCAGGAAATCACAATCAAAGCATATCCGACAGATGGCCATCCAGCCTCTGCTTAAAGACCTCCAAGGAAGGAGACTCCACTACACTCCGAGGAAGTGTGTTCCACTGCTGAACAGCTCTTGCTGTCAGGAAGTTCCTCCTAATGTTGAGGAGGAATCTCTTTTCCTATAGCTTGCATCCATTGTTCCGTGTTCTAGTCTCTGGAGCAGCAAAAACAAGCTTGCTCCAGCCTCAATCCTCAAAACAAGCTTGCCCCATCCCCTACAAATACTTAAAGAGGGCTATCATATCACCCCTTAACTGTCTCTTCTCCAGGCTAAGGATAGCCAACTCCCCAAGTCTCTCCTCATAGGGCATGGTTTCCACACCCTTCACCATTTTGGTCACCCTCCTCTGGACATGCTCCAATTTGTCAATATCCTTTTTGAATTGTGGTGCCCAGAACTGGACACAGTATCCAGGTGAGGCCTGACCAAAGCAGAATAGAGTGGCACTATTACTTCCCTTGATCTAGGCACAATACTTCTATTGCTGCCACCCAAAATGGCATTGGCCTTAGCTGCTGATTCACACTGTTGACTCATGTGCAACATGCGACAGTGGCAGGCAGCAAAATGGGATGTTCATGTGAAGTACCCAGGTAACTGGGGTGGGGGGGTGTCAAGGAAGATTTGGGGCCAGCATACTCTGGCTGCTCTAGACATCATACTCTGTCCTACTGACTAGAGTCAGGAAATCTGTATTGGCTTGCTGGGCATTTTCAGGTACATCTACACTGTAGAAACAATGCAGTTTGACACCACTTTAACTGTCATGACTCCATACTACAGAATCCTGGAATTTATGATTTTGTGAGGCATCAGCACTCTTTGGTAGAGAAGGCTAAAGACCTTGTAAATCACAGATCCCTGGATACCATAGGATGGAGCTACAGCACTTAAATTGGTGTCAAATTGCATTATTTCTACAGTGTAGATGTACCCTTAGTTACTATGGACACAAATTACTGAGATATTATGGTTATCAACAGTGTTTTTATAAATTAGCTCTGTCAGGTCAAGTACAGCCTTGGGCAACCCTTGCTAATAGAAAACCCATTCACAGAAATTTGATAGAAAATCCATAACACTGGCACCTAGTACTGATTAAATGCTGCTGCTACTATAGCAGGAGCAGAGAACAAATGTGCCTGCTGGCTTTTGATAGGATGAAAGGCCAACAAAAACACATTCTTTAAAGAGAGAGGTAATCTTTTGGATGCTTTGCTGAATGCTGTGGCAGAGCTGAAGGGCCATTTGAACTGGTTTGGCATGCTAAATCATACATGCTTCAGGACTGACAAATAAACTATAATTGCTTTGAGGGGTACCAATAAATCAATAAAGCTGGAGGTTTGAATTACAGCAGACAATAGCTAGGAATGTGAAGGAAGTGATTGTTAGGCTTTTGTTTTGTAACGAGAGTTCAGAGTTTATGTTACTAATTATCAAATAACCTTAATTATTTTTGGGCATTTAAAATGGCCACAGACTTTTACAATCATGTCAGACATAACCTAAAGATAAATTGTTTATTATATAAGAGAATGTGTATGGGCTTCAAGTTGTTGGTTAGTGACACAGTGGGGGAATGTGGTGGGGCAAAGATAGGCAGGCTACTGTTTGCAAGGAGCAGACACATTTTATAATCTAGATTAACATAAAACTTTAATCTTGCCAACTATAGAATCAGAGGATCTGTCCTGTGAATTTTTGCAAAGGGTGAATTAGTAAGAGAGAGAGAAACTGAAATAGAATAATTAGAAATGCTTTCTTATGATGATATTTTGTGACAGGATAACAATACAGGTGGATGCAACAATCAGGAGCACTTGCTATCAGCTTCAGCTGATATACCAGCTGTGCTCCTTCCTGGAGCCGGGATACCTTGAAGCAGTAGTACATGTGCTGGTAACCCCTCAACATGACTTCTGCAATGCACTCTACATGGGGCTACCCTTGTTTTAAGTTTGGAAACTTCAGTTGGTACTAAACATGGCAGCCAGGCTGGTCACAGGCACATCTAGAACTGCCCATATTACATCGGTTCTAAAATCTCTCCACTGGCTGCCTATCAGCTTCCGGGCAAGGTACTGTATTGATTTTAACCTTTAAAGCCCTACGTGGCTTGGGTCCTGACTACTTGTGGGAGCGCCTCCTTCCATATAATCCTCCCTGCACATTTTGGTCCTCTGGGAAGAATCCGCTACAACCTAAGTCCAGACTTTCAGCGGTGACCCAGAGGATCTTCTCATCAGCTGCTCCCAGGCTCTGGAACGACCTGCCGGACGAGATCCACCATGTTACCACCTTGGAACCCTTTAAAAATGCTATTAAGACGGATCTCTTTTGGCAGGCCTTCCCAGACTAATAATAATAATAATAATAATAATAATAATAATAATATGTTTTATTTATATACCGCTATTCCAAAGGTCATAGTGGTGAACAGCAAGTAAGCTAATTAGCAAGTAAGCTAAATTGCCCCCAACAGTCTGGGTACTCATTTTAGTGACCTCAGAAGGATGCAAGCCTGAGTCAAGCATGGGCCCTTTTGCTGGTCTTGAACTCGCAACCTTGTGGTTTTGAGTGAATGGCTGCAGTACAGGCATTTAACCACTGCGCCACCAGGGCTCCTTTAGGTTAGATCCATTAGATCCATTAGACTTGCCTCCTCCCTTTATTGATACCGACACCAAAACTGATTGATACATCCCACTGTCCCCCCCCCTTCTCTAGAGGAAGATTAATTTCTTACACTAATCTGCCCAAAATTTTTAATGTATTCCTATTGGATAGTTTTAAATTTTTTGATGTTTAATCTTTTTTTATAGGTTGATTACTATTTTTATCACTGGGGGGAGGGTTTGGGGTTTTTTAAATTGTAATTTTTAATTGTTCGATGTTTTATTTATACTGTTGGAATCCACTTTGATTCCTTGTGAAAAAGGAGAATATAAATAAATATTTTTATTATTTATTATTATACACACCATAGGCTTTGATTTTTTCTTTAAAAAAAGATACTAATGAGAATATGCCAGGAAATAAAAGGCCATGCCTTTGAATATAAACATAGGGATTTGATCAAAGCAAGAAGAATTATCTCCACACAGAGTTTATTTAGGATCACCCCTTCCAGTACACACAAGGGATGGTACCTACATTGTAGTTGCAGAATCGTAAATCCCAGCTGAATTTCCACGGTGCTACCTACAAAGGCTGCCATTTCACCCTGTTCAATGGAATGGCTGTTTCAACCAGTGCAACACACTTTTTGGAGCAGTGTGTGTGGCAGTGGTAGGAGGACAGTAGAAAAAGGGTTGCCATAAGCTGGTAATGATTTGAAGGTACAGAACAACAACACTGTCAAATACAAATACAAATAAGACCATAGATTTGATAATGCAATTAATCTTCTATGTATGTGAGGGCAGGTTGAAGCTGGACTGGGATCTCGTGCTAGATTTCTAGGTGTTTATTCCCCCCCAATTGTCTAGCAATAGCACAACAACAGCTAAAAAACTGACATCCTCTCTCACCAAATTGGGTTACTGAAAAGAAAAAGAAAAAAGAGTTGGCAGGAGATGTTGTGGGGTTGGGAGGAACCAGTAAGGAATTTTTGTGAGAAAGGACTTCAGAACTTTGTTCCAAAGTTGATCATAAATTCCTGATGGGAACACATGCTCAGAGACTCCTTTGTTCTTTAATTTTTAGCACATGTCTGCCTACCTGAACCACTAAGGGCAACCTGGCTCTGGTCGGTAGATCTCAAGATTTTGGGTGTGGATTTTTAAAAAACAACAACAACAACAACAACAGAGAAGATTTCACAATTCTGAATTCTGTGCATCCTGATGGATGTTATACATGGTAGTGATTATGACTACTTATTATTATGCAGTGTTGGTTAAAAGAAATGTAAAAACTCAACAGTTCCTATCTGACAGTAAAAATAAACTAAACTGGAGAGGTAGGATTATTGGCAAGACAGATCTGAGCTGTACTTTGAGTGTATCTTTTCACAGGCATCATGTTTCTCATAATCCTGAGGAGTAAACTGAACTCTTGACAGATGGTTCAGGACAGAGGTGAGCTGGGCTACATGCGAAATTTAAGTTAAAAAAGAAGACAAAACAGGCCATTTGGTATTCCAGATTTTAGATCCTGACCTTTCTCAGTTCTTCATTCCTTCTAAAATGATTGTTTTGTTCAGATATGCCAATTCTAAGCTACTACTCTAGAGGAGCCTTTATATGGACTAAAGAGGTTTTATCATTATCTGCTAAAATTCCCTCAGTTATCAGACATACTAACCTTTTCCTAGAGCTTCTGGAAACACTACAGGCCAGAGCTTAGAAAGTCACTTTTAAAAGGTAATTCATCACGCTACTTATTGCAGTGTTGTAAAAAGCAGTTTGTTGTCATTATGAGTTATGATATAAAAAGTAACATTGGCTGGCATCCTGTTAGTGTCTTACACAGGTATAAGCTCTTTTGGCTGTTGTGCAAGTCAGAATTCTCTACCAACCTCACGCAATGACCAAACTCCCCACCACCACCTCCAGAGGACCAGGAGAACGCCTCTTGGCCGTGCATCCATTTGTAGGAAAATGCATACATATTTTTGTGTTACCCTAACCCTGCTGTACATCAGCCAGTAAATGTCCATATGTGTGTGTGCTGGGTAGCTGGGTGCAGCCAGTAAAAAGTGGGTTTGGCAGGGATGGGAGAGGAGCCATGGACAGAAGTTTACAGTATGAATCCCTGACATAATCTCAACCACTGTGTTGCTTGTCTTTTGGTTATTTAAAAACAACAACAACTGGCAATTAAGGATTGATAACAGAATAGCATAAAACTTGAAAAATTAATATCAAAATGCCTATTAAAATGTCATTAAGAAGTAACTAAAAATGATGTAACTTATTTCCCACTGACTACATTACTTTCCAGTTATGGCTTTGCTGCACCCTGGTTGCCAAAGCAAGAAAAGAAATGGGGGGAAATGAAGTCATTACAGGCAAAAGCATTATTTGTAATTAACTTACAAGTTCTGGTATGGGCACAACTAGAATCATAATGCAACTGCTAGTGCAAGGTGTGATATAATCAGAAACTGGTGCTAGAAGCTCAGATCTCCATTTTATCAGGATGCAGCCCAAGCAACAATTTTTGGTGCTAAGGATGAATCATACAGTATTTTAAATGCATCTCTGAACATATGAAGCGTGCATTCCCCTTGTGCCATGCAACATCTTGACACTGTTGTACAAGCTGGTAGAATTCTTCTTTTTTAGAAATGAAACACTATCCACACACTTCCTTTGGCAGCATACAGTACCATCAGAAAACATAATCCTTTTCTTCTTATAAAGAAGTCCACATGTTCCTGCTACCTTGGTCTCTCTTCAAAAGTAGCCTCTCAATATATATATATATATCTCCTTTCCCTAACAGCCTTCAGTGGCTTATACCGACATCTCTTGTTTAGCATCAAACCATTTTATACCAGTATTCAGCAGGTGCATATTCAGTATACCAATCTTCAGCATTCAACTGCTGACCTTCTAGGAAGGAGGCTGCAGGGATCTCACCTTTTCCTATCTTTATTACATTTTAAACCAGCTTGGATTGGATACTGATTTAATGACATATAAATCAGAGTTAGGAGTAGTGGAAGGATTTCCAGTGAAGGTTTGCTTTAGGGTCTTAAGTCAGGAACAACTTGAAGGCACACACCACTACCACTTAGCGTATAACAACCTCTTGAATATGTTATTCCCTGGGAAGATTCTGAAAAGGTTTTTGACATTATCTAGAACTGGTTTTAACCAAACAGGTTTGAATCCCTGCTTGACCATGAAAACCCACTGGATGACCTTGGGCAAGTCACGCTCTCGCAGTCTCAGAGGGAGGTTCTGGCAAACCTCCTCTGAGCAAATTCTACCAAGAAAACCCCCACCTTAGGGTCACCTTAGAAATTATGTGAAGAAAACAATAACTCTTCTATGGGTTTTTCCTGGCAAAATTTGTTCAGCAGGGTGTTGCTGTGGCCTTCCTCTCAGGCTGAGAAAGTAATTTGTTCACAGTCACCCAAAGGGTTTCCATGCCTGAGCAGTGAATCCAACCCTGTTCTCCCAGAGTCCTAGGCCAATACCCTAAGCACAATACCACACTGACATTTATGGTTTTGCATTACTTCTTTTTTGAGTGCTAAGTATTCCATACGGACATGGGATCCCCATTTTTCTCTCTTGAGAAGGTACTGCAGTACCTGATTAGTTACCTAATTTTCATATCCTGCAAATTATGTTTATTCTTAACATCCATCAGACTCTGAAAGAGAGGCAATCAGTGACCATGAAATGCCATTCCCTAAAATATGTTTAAAGTAGAAACAGCCCACATTAGATTGCACACTAATATTTGTGTCCAGTTCTAGGCATCACAGTTCAAAAAGGATGTTGAGAAGCTGGAACATGTCCAGAGGAGGGCACACTCCTCTGAGGAGGTGATATGATAGCCCTGTTTAAATATCTGATGGGGTGTCACATTGAGGAGGGAGCAAGCTTGTTTTCTGCTGCTCCAGAGAACAGGACATTATTATTATTAACCTTTATTTATGAAGCGCTGTAAATTTACACAGCGCTGTACATGCAATTTTTTTAGTTAGACAGTTCCCTGCCCTCAGGCTTACAATCTAAAAAGACATGACACAGAAGGAGAAGGGAGTGGTTGAGGGAAAGGGTAAGAGGTCCAGCAGTTCCTCTCAACCTCCGAGGCCTGGACCAGGGCAGATAGACTGAAGGGAGGGCTTGGCTTCAAAATGGAAGGTTAATCATTATCCAGGGAAAATATATACTCACAAGTAGGATAATACATACACAGTACATAGCAATACAGGAAATGGATCGATAAACAGCCAACAACAGAACATCAGATAGTAAGCGACAACTATGCGATGCCTGGGAAGGCTTCTCTGAATAGGATGGTTTTCAACTCCATTTTGAAGCTGGTTAAAGAAGTGATGGCTCTTGCTTGTGGAGGAAGAAGGTTCCAGGAGTGAGGGGCAGCAAGTGAAAAGGGGCGAATCCGGGATGGGGCAGAGGAAATCCTGGGCTGAGACAGGAACCCTTGACTACCAGAACGGAGGGCCCTGGTGAGAAGGTGAAGAGAAAGAAGGTCTGATAAGTAAGGAGGGGCCAGTCCATGGAGGGCTTTAAATGTCGACAGCAGGAGCTTATACTGAATGCGGAAAGGGAGAGGGAGCCAGTGAAGGGAGGCCAACACAGGAGAGATGTGGTCAGAGTGGTGGGTGGAAGTGATAATGCGTGCAGCTGAATGCTGGACAGAGATTAAAGGACGGAGGTGAGAAAAAGGAAGCCCAGCCAGGAGGACATTACAGTAATCAAGTCGTGAGATCACTAGGGCATGGACCAGGATCTTGGCAGTAGAGGTGGAGAGATATGGTCGGATTTTGGCAATATTGTACAAAAAGAATCTACAAGCCTTGGCTGTGGTCTGGATCTGAGGGATACACGACAGAGAAGAGTCAAAGATAAAACCAAGACTGCGGGCTTGCTGGACTGGTTGAATGGAAATGTTGTCCACAGAGACAGAAAAGGAGTGTTGAAGGGTGGGCTTAGGAGGAAAGACAAGAAGCTCCGTCTTGGACATGTTGAGCTTCAAACGCCGATGGCGCATCCACTGTGAGACAGCTGTAAGGCAAGACGAGACTTGCTGTTCAAGCCTTGGAGAAAGGTCAGGGGCAGAAAGATACAGCTGGGTGTCATCGGCATACAGATGGTAGGAAAAACCAAAAGATCTGATGAGTTTTCCTAAGGACAGTGTGTAGAGAGAAAACAGAAGGGGACCCAGAAGAGAGCCCTGGGGAACTCCAACAGATAAGGGAACAGGAGATGAAGTTTGACCACCTGCAACCACTGCAAAAGATCTGTCTGACAAATAAGATCTAAACCAGTCAAGGACAGAGTCTGAGAACCCAAGGTCAGAGAGTATGTCAATTAGGAGACAGTGATCAACGGTGTCAAAGGCTGCAGACAGATCAAGAAGGATGAGAACAGAGTAAAGGCCATTAGCCTTAGCCTGTAAAAGGTCATTCAAGATCTTAGTGAGAGCTGTCTCTGTAGAATGCCTTGGGCGGAAACCAGACTGAAAGGGATCGAGGATGGAGTTGGCTTCAAGAAACTCAAGACAGTGAGAATAAACAACCCGTTCCAAAACCTTAGAAAGAAAGGGAAGAAGAGAAATCGGACGATAGCTAGACAAAGAGGAGGGGGTCAAGAGAAGGTTTTTTCAGAATTGGGGAAATGATAATAATAATAAGAAGCCCCTGTGATATGTTCACCTTAGTTTGCTATAAGTCAGAAGTGACTTGAAGGTACATACATTTGCACACACACAATGTTTAGGTGAAATCTCTCTTCTTGTAAATTGAATCAACTGTTTCATGTACTAGTCTCTGGAGAAGCAGGGGCGATTTCTGGTCCTGGATCTGAGGCTGCTGGCTCTTTTGTCTTCTAGATTCATTCAGGGACTGACCATGTGTCCTCTTGGCACACGTTTCTTTCTCTCTTCCTTGGTTGTCTGCATGGTTTCCTTTTTGCTCTGAGCATTGGACTAGAGCTTTGGAGGCAGGTTTGAATCACCTCCACACACCATTGAACCCATTGGGTGACCCTGGGCAAGTCACACTGTCTCAGCCACTGAGGGTGGCAATGGCAACCCCCCTCTGGACAAACCTTGTTAAGAAGGCCCCATGATAGATTCATTTTATGGCTGCCATCAATTGGACACGACTTGAAGGCACACAGGGTGGCCTGGCTTGGTCCTGCTTTTCCAGGACATGTCCTACACTTCCACCTTCTGCCCAGGAGGAATTCCAAAAGGCCCTCCATTCTTAGCACCAGTCAGACGTGTCCATTTCATCTTGCTAGGAATGTTTTTAGCTTTTACTTGGTAACGCCCCCACCCCCATTTTTCCGGAAGGCCCTCTGTTATCTGGTGCCAACTTCTTTCTTTCCGTCAGTCTCAAAGGTGGTGCTACAAGATCTCTCTACATCTGGTCACCAAGAAGCATGGATTTACATTTCCATGAGAATGTGTTAGCTTTTTATTGGGTTCTATCCTTCATCCCCCCCTCCCACATGCCCTCCATTTTGCGGGGCCTTTGCAGTCAGGACACCGGGCTGGGAGACCCCCCCACCCCTCACACATCGGGGGGGGGGAAGCAGCGTTGGCCATTGAACAAATGCAAACAAAAATCCACCAAGAAGCAGCAACCGAAATGCACCATATACTTGTTGCAAGCTTTGGAAGCTCCCTGGGCCTCTTCATCAGGGAAGAGGAAAAACTGAGATGTTAGTCAGGTGCCTGGATGCACGAGGGCTTCACACCCACATAGAGTGCATCCTCCCCCCTTGTCCCTTTGAACCCAGCTATCCATTTACTCCTCTGTGTGTGTGTGTGTGAGTGTGTGTGTGCGCGCAGCCCTCCTCCTCCTCCTCCTCCCTGCAGGGGGACCACCGACCCACCCCCTTCCCTTCCCTTCCCTTCCTCCGGCCTTGGCAGAGCACGTACTGCACGCGCGGGCTGCCCAGGGCTGCAGGCAGACGCCGGCGGGGGTCTCGCGCCTGCCATACAATGGGCAATCAGACAGAGACAGAGAGAGAGAGAGAGAGAGAGAGAGAGCGAGAGCACGTGCGCGCCCGCTTCCCCTCCCGCGTTCCATTCTTCCACCTCCTGCCCCCTGGCCACGCCCCCTGGCGACACACCCCTAGGGCTCAGCCAATGGGGAGCCGAGGACGTGCCGCTGCCCTGCTAGGCAATGCCAGCCCTCCTCCTTTGCCTCGCGCGCCGGCCGCAGCTGTTCGCTCTGCGCGAGGAAGGAGGAGGAGGAGGAGCAGGCGCTGCAGAATGAATGGGAGGACGCTGCGCAGTACGAAGCTGGAAAGAAGCACTCGGGGAAATGCAATAGAATGCACGCTCCTTAGCTCACCTCCAAGGAGGACGATGCCCCGCGAAATGGAGGGCACTGCAAAATAAAAAGCTAAAATTACTCATACAGATATTAAATGCGTGCTTCTTAGGGGAACCACCAGAGGCCCTCTTATCCTCCAAGGAGGACCAGGCGCTGCAAAACGGAGGGCCTTCAAGGAAACGTAGGGACATGATCAAATAAAAGCTAAAAATATATATGCGTAGGAATGTTCAGGGTGGCCAGAGACCCTTCTCACTGCAAAAAACAAGGCACCGTAACATAGAGGGCTTTCCAGAAATGTGGAGGGCATGATCACCCAAGAAAAGCTAAAACCACTCCTAGAAATGTAAATTCATGCTGCTTAGTCATGTCTTCAAAATGTAGGGCCTTTTTGGAATTCCTCCTGGAGAGAGAGAGAGAGAGAGTTGAAATGGAGGACATATCCTGGAAAAAGGAGGATGCCTGGTCACCCTCTTATTTCTCCAGGTGGGGTCAGTGGAGGCTGGACCAAAGTGACCGGGTGTCCTCACTGTCAAGGAGGACAAAGCACTCTAAAAATGGAGGACATTCATGGAAAAATGTGGGATCTGACCAAAGAAAAGCAAAAAACACTCATAGAAATGTAAAGGCATGCTTCTTAGGGGGCCCAGAGGTCCTCCTCGCCACCAAGGAGGACAAGGCACCACAAAATGTAGGATACGCAAGGAAAATGTAGCAGGTTACCAAAGAAAAGCTAAAAACACTCATAGAAATGCAAATCCATGCTTCCTAGTCCTGCTCAAAATGGAGGACATTCTGGAATTCCTCCTGGACAGAAGGCTGGAATGCAGGACTGGTCCTGGAAATGGAGGAGGCAATGAAGTGTGGCCTAGTGGCTGGACTGCAGCTCTGGAGACCAAGGGCGATTCCTGGCTGGACCATGAAACCCACTGGGTGACCTTGGGCGAGTCACACTCTCTCAGCCTCAGAAGAAGACAAAGGCAAACCTCTTCTGAACAAATGTTACCAAGAAAACCCCAGGGTAGGGTCACCTTGTTGCTGCTGTGTACCTTCAGGTCATTTCCAACTTATGTTTTTTAAATTTTTTAAGCAAATTTCTTCACAGGGGGTTTGCCCCATTGCAATGCCACCCTCTGAGGATGAGAGAGTGTCACTTGCTCAAGGTCATCCAGTGGGTTTAAGGTTGCATTACTTGGAAATGACTTGAAGGTACACAACAACAACAACAACAACAACAACAACTCTCATCAGCCTGCTAAGGCACTAGTGAGGTACATGCGCCACCCCACAACATAGCAGGCCATCTTTATTTCTTGCAAATGAAATCCACCTATCCACCCCCCTCCACTCCTAGGTGCCAACTGAGGGATGTTCTATGTGTGGAATGGGACCAAAGTAGAGAGAAAGCCTTTGCACTTTTTTGAAACAATTTCTCAAGGGAGCATTGCATTTCTCTGTGGTCACAAAAACACATAGCCTCCAGTTGTGTGTTCTATACTTTCTACCCGAACCTCTAGCTAAGCCTTAACATGTTGTGCAAGAAAGCTCTTGCTTCTGTAATACATATTAGGATGATTTATATCACCTTAAAAAAATCTCTGTCTGCACTGCAGAAATAATGTTGTTTGACACTGCTTTAACTGGCATGGTTCACTTCTATGGAATCCTGGGATTTGTAGTTTGTTGTGGCACCAGAACTCTCTGCCAGAGAAGGCTAAATATCTCAGAGCTCCAGATCCAAGAATCCCACAGCACTGAGCCATGGCAGTTAAAGTGGTGCCAGACTGTGTGAATTCTGCAGTGTAGATGCAGCCATTGCTACTGTCATGTATTCTGTTTTTTTCATTGTTTTGTAAAAATGAACTTGCAAATAGGCAAAATTTATAATAGCCTGCTTGCCAGTGTTGTGCACTCTCACTCACTTATACACATACAGGAAAAACACTTCCAGGCTCCCTTAATATAATATTAGATAAAGGAGTAGGACTTGTAGAGCCAAGAATACATCCATGAGGTCTTGGTTTTATCATTTTTGTATTGATTGTTGTATTAATTTATTGTTATTAATTTACTAGCAGATATACCATGCTTCACAAGTGATGGAAAACCCTGGGACCTCCTGGAACATACTTTAGATTTTATTATAATTATTATTATTATTATTATTCACCAGCTCTCCCTCTTCCTCTTCTCTTACACAGCCTCTGTCTGTCCCCTCTTTGGACAGCCAAGATAAATGCTTTTAAAATGCACTGCTTCTTTCTCTTTCTTTCTCTGTATATTTTGCAATTTTTAATCTCCAGTATATCAAAATGCATTGTTGATGTGAATCTTTGGAGCTCCTCTGCCATTCCAACCAGATACTGGGTTGGATTAAGCCCACTGGATTAATCTCTGAAACATGTGAAACAGCAATTAAAAAAAAGTAGATGGGTTTTCAATTCAAAAATCACAATCAGAAAACAGTTGGGCTGTAGTACATGAAGGGTACTGGTGAATCATTTCTCTTCTTCTTGGGCAGGAGTGTACCAAATTTACTTTTAATTATCTTTTATAAGGAGAAAGACAATATAACAGAAAACAAACAAATGGAATTGAAATGGTTGTGTGCAGTCTGTGAGAGTAAATGCAGTGGTACTGAAGTGGGCAGATTTCAGTATGACTTTTCCAGATAAGGAAAGAAAACAAATAAAGCTACCCTCGCACTCTTCTCAGCACTAATCATCAGTGTATAGTCCCTTGCATTTATCCCTTTGGTGGTGGTGTGGTACATTTTGAAGGGCAGATAAGAAGAATGAATCCCTCCTACCAGTTTACTACTAAAAATAAATTAAGACTAGAAGGGAAAAGGGAAGACATATTTTCAAATGGTGTTTTAACAGCTGCAGAGAGGGAGTGGTGTGGATGCAGAGAGGCAGCCAGTGCCAGAGAAAAGAGAGAGGATGGAGGCGTGAAATTGAAGCAGCCTGAGGTTCAGCAAGGAGGAAAGTATTGGCAGAGTGAAGATCCAGGGAGGGATGCCAGGAATGAAGAGATTTAAAAAATTGATAAATAGTTCAGTGAAATTAAGGGGACAGAGATAAGCCAATAAAGAGAACATTTGTTGCTTTTATTGTTGTGGTGGTGGTATGTCTTGGAGTTGTTTCCAGTGCCTGGGCATGGGGGTACTGGGAGATTCAGTTCAGGAAATAAACTTTAAATTCCATTAGCAAGACAAAAAGCTACTGCTTTTGAGATCCAGTTTGCCTTGAAAGATAGCCAGAAGTAGGAGGGGCCCACCTGCATGAATACCCTTCCAAACCATCTGAACTGAGGACAACCACAACATCTTGACCAAATGCAGAGCTATGACTAATGTCAATAATTCTTTCTTTCTCCCATATCATTTTTAACACCTTTGCTAGATGAAGAAGCCTGTGGAGCTTCAAAAATGTGTAAAATGTATAGTGTGCATTTTGGTTGTCCCAATAAAGGTATCACTGTTTTGTGGATTTTGGATGATTCTGTTCTTTGTAATATGGCACAACTACCTCTGGATAGGTTTCTGAATTTGAAATTTGGTGCTGAAAGAGAGTTCTACAGATATCGTAGACTGCTAGAAAGCCAAATATGAGTCCTAGAGCAAATCAAACTTGAACTGTCCCTAAAAGCCAAGATGACTAAACTTGGCTCCCTAGAAGCCATGGTAACTAAACTGAGGAACATGGCCACATAGCCTGAAAAACTCACAAAAAACTATAAACTGAGGCTATTGTACTTTGGACATATAATGAGAAGGCATGACTCACTAGAAATGACAATAATGCTTGAAAAAGTAGGAAGCAGTAGGGAAAGAGCAAGAACACACCCAGATGGATCGACGGAGTCAAGGAAGTCATGGCCCTAAGTCTGCAAGATCTGAACAGGGTTCTTGATAACAGAGTGAGTTGGATTCATAGGATGACTCAGTCATAGAGTTGCTGTAAGGCACAGTCAACTTCACATCAGTTAACAACAACAATGAAAGTCTAACAAAATATTAAATAGTGCCACACTAGCACCCAGACCCAACAGTGCATACACACTTCTACAAGATTCCATTAAAAACCTACCTTGACACTCTCACTCAATCTGACGTTGGGCAGAAATGCTGCTGGATTTCATACTGACCTCTTAACACAGGCTGCCCCCCCCCCCAAACGTTTCAGGCAGCCTTGTTGAGCTACTTTCATTTCCATCATCCTCTGACAGGAGTTTTACTTCTGGACTGATACGGTATTGCCTCCCCTCAACCTTGCTAAAAGCTACTGTCTTTAATTTTGTGTGTGTGTGTGTGTGTGTGTGTGTGTGTGTGTGTATATGTGTGTGAATGCTATTGCATGAATGGTGATTTTCCCCATTGCTGTTAATAACAATGTAGTCAATAAAACAGAGGCGCGTTACAGAGCGCCCAAGAAGGGCGCTCTGCTGCCGCCGCCGGTTGCTACGTCTGGGAACCGCAGCGGCCAAACCGCGTGGTTCCCAGGCGCAACAAGAAAGAAGCGCCAAAATGGCGCTTCTTCCTGGGACCCGGAAGTGGCACCGTGAGGCACTAGTCGCACAATTGCGGCGTCACTTCCGCCACATGACGTCTGGACACTATGTGTCTGCAATGTCAAAATGGCGGCCCCCGTGTGGACGGGGGCCTCCATTTTGTATGGACTTGGTCCGTATTAGGGTTGAGGAGCGCCCGGAAGGGACGCCCCTTCTCAACCCTAACACACCCCTTCGGCGCATCTGTAATGCTCCTAAGTTGTATTTAGCACAGTTCAAGTTTTTTTGTAACAGACAAAGGCAAAATTCCAACTCTTTGAAGTTACCCAGAGTGCTCTTGCTGCTGTTAATTTGAGCTATTAAAATACTCCCTATTATATATTAATTTGTAGGTGCCATCTTGGTAACCTAGCAATTTGGGTAACAAATTCATACAACTAAACTAGTGTGAATCATGAATATTTTTCGAAGTGGTAGTGGTTATACACACTACATTCTCTTGATTTTATGAGTGAAATGGGGTTCTTTCTCCTTTTCAGATAATTAGAATTCCAGTGTTGTGGCAGATTATATATTTTGAAACAATATGGGGTGAGGATTCAGTTGCCAAAAGACCTTGTTTATGACCCTTTGCATATTGTTTACGACCTTTTGTCTACAAGAGGAATAAGAAATCTGGTGATCTGTGGATTCCTAGAAAGTATATTGGGGGAGAAAAGGGAGAATGTATTTGTACCTTGGAGTACTGCCAATATTTTGAGCAGACAGAAGCATGGATTTCACAAGGCAGAGGAATGTACTGAATGGTTCATATTTTCTGAGAACCTGTTAATATGCTCTTTCTTGAAGTGGAAAAGTCCACAAGCAAACTCAAGAATACGTCCCTGTGCTAGCTTCCATGTGTAGCCCTTCAAAGTTATAACATCAAATAAGATATGAGTAGCTTTTAAGCATTTTCCTTGAAATGGTAATGAAAACATATTCAAGTGGGGAATGGTTCAGGCATACACCATCCTGTGTGAAAATGAGGTGGTGTGGTCACTTCAGCAGACCTAAAATAAATATTTGAGTCATCTGCAGAAGTGTACAGTAGAACTCCTTAGAACCTAATCTGCTTCTCAGCAAAAACCAGTGTTTATATATTATATTAACTTTGGTAGGTGTTCAGGTCAGTTAAATTATACATTGGGTTTATGCCTATATTTAGTCACTTTTGACAATACTTTAATTGAAATCTACTTTTCCCTTATTGCATAGAGGTTAGCAGCAGAATGGCGAGGGAGAGAGGGAGAGAGAGGAAGAATGAACAAGTGAGCAAGACCAACCCTATAGCACCCATCTGTAAACTCTCAAAAGATTTGTTGCTCCTCATGATTGCATGTGATTTCAGATGTGTCCCATACATTCAGGATGCAAATGCTGTGTGCATTTACTGTATTTTTCAATGAAAAGTGCATCCTTTGTGGGTGTCAGTGGGGGATTGCCTCTCTGAAGCAAAAAAATGAGGAAGAGGGGAAGATAGGGAAGACAGCAATGAGGGGAAGAAAAGTTTAAACCCTCTCCCAAGGCTACTCTGATTTCATTAATTAGCATTCCAGTTGATGCATTTTGTGTTTTTAAGCAGTTGCAGTTCTTGTAGTTCCATGCTGGAATATGATGACAGAGAGGACCAATATTACATCAGCATAGTGTCACGAACAAAATGCACCAACAGTCCCATAGCTTCTTAAAGGCAAGCTTACTTTTCTGCCATAACCTTTCAAGGGCTAGAATCAACTTCAGTATCACAATGTCACATGTAGTGTGTCAAATATGTTGGCATTGCCAAGACAGAAAGTCTTAACAAAGAATGCACACTTACCTTGGATCTGTTTACATTGGAATTAGTGTGTGTGTGTGTGTGTTTATGGGTATGTGTGAATGCACGCACATGTGTGTGTGTGCATATGTGTGCACATGTGTTTTTAATATTGTGCATGTGTTTAGGTGAATCTTCGGGAAGGGGTGTACCTATTGATGTAATTTTTGGCAGAGGTTGTTAGATGTGCCAGGTAAGGGAAAGATGGGGCAGATATTTGAGAACTATGCTGTGTTTGGGTTCTGCTCCAGAATGCAGGTCAGTCCATGACTAGATTGTCGATGAAGAAGCCAACCTGGTGTGTATCACCTGGATCTGTGTATCACTGAGGAGGCCACTAGAATCAATTAGCAGGGAATTCACTCTGCCCAGAAACATCTGCCATGTCTACCCTGTAGCACACATCTCACATGGGCACCCAGAGATTGTAAAGGGGCCTCCTAAGGGATTTAATCCATACTCTCACTGTGAGTGATGTTATTCCAAGACCCTGATTCTCACCCAAGGTCTGTCTTTTTAATCACCCCAAAAGGGGTGGAGCCCCTGCTTCTGTGTTTCCCCAAGTGGTGATCCAAAGCAGTGACACTAAAGAGGGTCAAACTCACGGGGGGGGGGGGGGCACTTGCTGTTGGCAATCTGCCACCAGTGACTACCTCTGTTTTTATATACTCTTACTATCCAGGAAGGTAAAGTCTTGGGAAGGAAGGCACAACTATTTAAAATCAGCTGCTTAGGTCTTCCCCAGCAGCAGGCAGCACAGTCCAAATCCTGTTGGGGGAAATAGCAGCTCCCTGGGAGTAGAAGCCAGCACAGGCCTGATGCCAGTCACTCCCCCAGCACAGATCCAGAGAACCTGGCTGTAGCACCTACTGTTAGCCAGTTGTTCCCTCAGGAGACTCATAATGTTGATGCTCTGAGTTTGCACTCACAGTTTGTGTTGCGAATGATGGCAGGACACTGTCCAGTGTCCTCCCTACCACAATTGTTTTCATATTTTTATTTAAATAATAAATAAATAAATAAATAAATAAATAAAACTTTTATTTGTATCCCACTTTTCTGTAACTAGACAATCAAAGCGGCTCACAACATATTAAAATCCATATTTACAACATTATGTCCCAAATTCCCCCCTTAAAACATGTTACAATTAAAATATCTATTAAAAACACAATTAAAAAACACAATAAAAATACAATGAGGACAGAGTGGTGGGTTAATACATGATGTGGGGGGGGGCAGTCATTCTGTGGCCAGGCACTTTTATTCAGGAAAGGCTTGCCAGAAGAGATCCGTCTTGACAGCTTTTTAAAAGCTGTCTAAGCTGACAATTTGACGGATCTCGTCCGGTAGGCTGTTCCATAATTTGGGAGCAATTGCAGAGAAGGCCCTTTGGGAGGTAGCAGTTAATCTGGTTTTTAAAGGCTGTAATAGATTCCTCCCAGAGGACCTGAGGGTGCGGGGCGGATTATATGGAAGCAGGCGATCCCTCAAATAGGTTGGACCCAAGCCATGTAGGGCTTTAAAGGTTATAACCAACACCTTGTACCATGCCTGGAAATTAATAGGCAGCCAGTGAAGAGATTTTAGAATGGGTGTTATTCGGTCACTCCTAGTTTTTCCAGTGACCAGCCTGGCTTACCTTACCATCACCATTGCACAGATCTACTGAAATAAAATTAAGACCAAAGTCTTTGATATAAGATGTAATCCTGCATGGCTCAGCAAAGTGCCACAGATTCTCATTGAATTTTCATTGGTAGCTAATTTTAAAAAGAGTCACTTGCAAACACAAACTGTGGGCATGGTGAAAAATTCTACCACACCATCCCATTCACCATTTTATTTGTCCAATGGCTAAGCATCAAAAAGGAGGCACCTCACTGCCACCCTCTGGACCACAAGCCCCATCCCAGTCAGTTTGAAACTTGCGGAGTGGTGCATCAGAGTGTGCAAGTATACTGCAAGCTCTTAGGAATTCTTATTGGTCCAAAAACCTTACAGATACAGTGTGAGACAGTGGCGAGATTTACTTTCTCTCTCACACCTATAAATTTGTTTCAGTAGGATCTCTGAGAAAGAACAGAAACAGAGTTCTGGCAGAAACTGCACATATCTTTTACTGAGTTGTTGATTATTATTATTTATTCATTTATATTCCACCATTTTTTGAATATGGTGACTCAGGGTGGCATACAAAGGTTCAGACAAGCACAGTTAAAAATGCCTGCAAAGCCATAAATAAATGTTACACTAGTTTAGAATGCTGATGAGATAAAAGGGCCACATTCTGTCTTTTTCCTGATTCTCCCCTTGGCTAGAGATCTCTGTAATGCTAAACCTTGCTTCAAATAGTTTCCTAGTCCACTACAGCAGGGTTTGGGGGGCACTGGGGGTGGGAATGGGGCTTCAGAGAGAGGTGAGATGACCTTGTCTTTCTGATACCTGTCATGGAAGATGCTGTCAGAAGTGGCAGTACAAAGCAGGATACTGACAAATGTAAATCTGAGTTGCCCTCCAAGGTGCTTAAAGGTGGTATACAAATTTTGACCTCTCTTATACTCGCAACACCCCTGTGAGGTGGCCTAGGCTGAAAGAGAGGAACACATTAGCCCAAGATCATTCAGTGAGTTTCATGACTAAATGATGACTGGAATCTAGGTCTCTTTAATCCTTTGTCTACCACTTGAACTATTGTATCATGTTGTCTTATGGTACAAGTATAAAAGCTTATGGGAGTTCCATTGATGCATGGAATTCATTTTCAGTAGTGGCTTTGATATCCAGAGAATGAAGTCAAACCTGCAGGATTAGCCTGCAGAGCACTGCAGATGTCCACTAATCCCTTTTAAAAAAGAAAAAGATGCATTGTATCTGTTAATATCCTATCACTTTGAATATCAAACACTTCTCCATTTGCTGCTTACACACGAAGGCAGCCTATTTGTTCAACAGCTCAATTATATCTTTGACAAAACAAAATTAACAAATACATTCAAAAAGCTCCAGTTGTCCTGAGGCTCTTATTGCTTCTCAGTCAAAGCTTTTCCTGGTGTCAGTTGGCCTTTCTCCTAACTTGAGGTGAGGGATAACAGAGACCTGGAGGTTCAAGGCCCTCTTGTCTCTAGGAATCTTTTCCTGATAAGACTGACCATCCCTTTCTTCACAGTAAGATGGAGGACCAAAAAAGATGAGCCACAGGCAATAAACAACGGGAAATGAATGCTTTAGTGGGACAGTGCTATAATCTGTGTTTAATGGCTTTTTACCGGATGATCTGTCTGACCATTCCAGATTTTTCTCCCCCCTTCTCAGTTCTCATTTTTATAAGCTAATGCGTGGAAACGTCAGTTCTGGGCATATGTTCACATCCCTGGAGTCTTGTTCAGACATTTAGTGGAACGTTTTCTAATTCAAAAGATAAACACTTCTGTTGGACTTGTGGGGCGGAAATTGTTTTCATCACAGCAGGTGTTGCCCATTAGTTCTACTCAGACTGAACACCCTAAGCCAGGCTTTCAATGGGAAGCATAATCGAGCCCTTACATCACTGTGAGATGAACTGTTCTTTAGCTTCTTCCTCCTTGAGACTGTGCTTCCTCCATGAAACATCCTGTTTTGCAATCTTCCAAATTCTCCATGTGCCATACAGCATTAGGGATTTCGTCACCTCCTGGGCACACAGGCTTCACTTTCTGCAGAGAGCCCAAAGGGGCACAGAAAGGATAGGAGTCTGAGCCAAAGGTTTTTGCATTTTCCATCGGGCCCATAAAAGACAGCAATTCCCCCTTCAACACCCTGCTTGTGCTCTCTCTCCCCAGCCCCTGATGTGTATAGCTGACATTGTTTGGCAGGATATCTGGGATGTAAGCTTCACAGTTTGTACTCATTGCTTGCTATTTTGTCAATGCATGCAGGTTTCTAGCACCTATAACAGGCTACTCTCCTGTGCCATCTATACACAGCCACCTGTCTGTCAAGGATGAGGAATGTGTTGGTTCCTAAATGCTGTTGAACTGCAACTCCCAACACTCCTAGTTGGGATAGCCAAGGAAGTGGAGTGATCAGCACTACAATCAAATGACATCTGGAAGGTCACATGTTCCTCACTCTGATTTGTGCATAAGTTCTAGTGATGCATTGTGTACTATTTTGTACATTAAAATGAGGTAGCAAAAATAAGTTGAACAGATTTTTGCTTATCATCTTTCTTCACAGAGCTTGGAAAAGTCTCTCTCTCTCTCTCTCTCTCTTTCTACAGTCATAGCTTCTGGAGGCTGGATTCCAAACAATTTATGCAGTGAACAGGGCCACACCTTACATTCAGATCCCTCACAATCAAGGCTGTGTGTGTATTCAGCAGATGCACAAAACTGATGCTAGGCATACATAGGTATAGGCAGCATGGTGTAATGGTTTGAATATTGGACTATGTCTCTGGAGACCAGGGTTCAGATTCCTACTCGACCATTGAAATCCATTGGGTGACCCTGGGCAAGTCACACTCTTTCAGCCTCAGAGGATGGCAATGGCAAAACTCATCTGAAGAAACTTGCCAAGAAAACCCCATGTTTTAGGATCGCTGTAAATTGGAAATGAAGGCAAACAACTTTTATTTATACCCCACCCTTCAGCTAAAGCGAGTCAGTATGATATAGTGGTTTGAGTGTTGGACTATGACTTTGGAGACCAGGGTTCAATTCTTGGGTCGGCCATGAAACATACTGGGTGACCTTGGGCAAATCACATGCTCTCAACCTCAGTGGAAGGCAACGGCAAACCTCCTCTGAACAAATCTTGCCAAGCATGTCAGGGATGATGGGAGTTGTAGCTCTTCACCTCTGGCTCTAACTCACCACCTTGTTATGCAGCGGTGCTGACCAGCTTTGGTCAGTGGTTAATGCTTTTCTCCAAAGCAGCAGAGTTTCAGAGAATAGGCTGAAGACCCTGACAAACTCTCCAAGCCTTCTCACTCTTCTTCCTGAGATGTCTCCAAACTTCTCCAGGATTCTGCTGGCTCTTGTATCTTCAGTCAAGACACCAGACAACTCAGTAGTCTTATATAAAAGATCTACTTTATTCTACTATATACAAATACTAATGCCCTCACAATCTCCAATATCTCCAAAACACTCCAACTATCCACAACTACCCACAAAATACATTGGCAAACATAGCAATTATTATAGCCATTGTTAATCACCACCCACTAGTCAGTTTCCACCCAGTGGGCGTGTACACTCATTTTGATTGGTTCACATAGTTCAACCCATACTTAAGATCAACCCAAGTATTTCATCATTTTACCTTGTACTCTTAATGAATCTCAGGTGTTTCCAATTGTACATTCTATAATTCTGTCCTTGGCTTTCAAGACTTCTAAATTACATTAGCTTTTTCACCTGTGTGGCTTCTTAATTGCTCTTGCTTAGTCATTGTGACTTTCACATACATGTTTTATTTCTACTACTGTATGTCCCATGTTGCATTTTCCTTAACAATGCATACCCCATGTCAGGTTCACCTTAGGTTCGCCATAAATTGGAAACGACTTGAAGGCAAACAACACACACCACACTGTGGAGAGAGGAGATTAAGTCCAGGAGATGCTGGCTGTTTCTCTCACTCTCAGTGGCCACAGCATTGGCAGTTGGGATGGAGCCAGTTGCTGGAGCCAAGACACAATGAAGCATTGTCTCCATGCTCTTCTCTCCATCAGAAGCAAGAGGAATTCCAGTTGGAACATGGAAGGGGGGGGGCTGTCATGAGCCACTAGGACCAAGGCATGATGGACCTGAGTCTGGTTGCTCTTGTGTAAAGTGATTAGTGGGAGAGGGGACCTTACCTAGACAATGCCTGTCCTTTCTTTCAGCTCACTGTATATTTCTTTGATCTCTGTACTCAAGGCTTTTGCTTCCTTCTTTACCTGTTGAGGTTGAGCTCACATGCCTTTTCTTCAATAAGTTAGCGAGTCTCTTTGTTCTCTATGCCTGGAAAGGGCACATCCATGGGGCTCCAACCTCAATAATGGCTGTTAGCTTACATGTGTGTGCGCGCACACACACACACACACACGAGACACAGGTTTTAGAGGCTCCTGTAACCAAGTATATATCAACTTCTTTCGTCTATCTCCTTTCCAATCACAAACAAATTTATGACACAATAAATTTAAATTTCCTTTTAAACTTAAGAGTATCCCAAATTTAATAATAATAATAATAATAATAATAATAATAATAATAATAATATTTATTTTATTTATATGCCACCCAATCACTGGGAATCCGGGTGGCTTACAACAGAGGGGATAATAGATGGTTCCCTGCCCGCAGGCTTACAATCTAAAAGACACGACACAAAAGGAGAATTTACTTCTATCGCTACCAAAAGCTCATACGTCACTAGCTCTTTTTAAATTTTTTTTTTAAAAATTAAAACAGAATACAAAAAATAAAAACTTGAGAAGTTATAATATAATCATAGCTCAGTAGATATAATATAAAACCATCAGACTGCTGCTGTTATAGAAGTTGTTCATCCATTGAGGAAAGTTAAAAATTCATGACTACAATATATGCCTTGGAGCAGATGGATGAGATCAGGTAACTACATCATTCCATAAGTTCAAATGGTGAAAGGGTGGCAGAAGAGATTGTTCTAAAGAAATAATGCACTAGCTGTGCTGCACTCTGCTTAATATAGACACAAATATTCTTATAGTTAAAGGATGGGATCAATGCAGGTCGAACTTTAAAAGACCTATCAAAAATTCTGAAAACAGACCCCTTGGAGAACTAAAATTTGGACTAAAACCTGGTGCAGATTCACTGGCCCACTGACATTAGAGGCTCCAGGGTGCACTGGATGTCTGGGGAACCCCAGATTCAGCTATAAAGATCACTTCAGCTTCCCTCAGCCTTGCTCACCTCAAACACTGTTGTGAAGATAAAACTGTAGGTAGTGAGGGGGAGCAGAGAACCATACATGCCACCCTGAGCTCCTTGAAGACAGGTGAGACATAGATGTAATAAATATAATAATAAGGATCACAGAATTCAACTGTCATCCATGCAGACTTATATTACCTTGCAGAAAATGTCTCCTTTTTATAAACACAAAGGACACAATTTCTTCTTGTAATTTACTTGCATTTCTTTTACATGCAAACACACACATATTCTTTCTCCTGACTCATCTTTTTTTTTAATACAGTATAGGACCAATTTCTTCACCAAACTGAATTTCGATATATTGCTTATTAGTGAATGCTATTGATTTGTGAAATGTCTTCTCTATTCCTGTGGACTCCTATTGGTTGAATGGCAGGTTAATGCATAACAAGCAGACAAAAACTGAATAGATGTAAATACAGAGCTTCCCCTAAGCTACTGTAGCTGTCATAGAATGTTCACAAGCATTCTTAGTATCGGCATTGGCAAACCGTTGAGATGGTAATTGGTCAGCTTTTTGTAGTTTGTTTGCTTCTGTATTAGAATTAATTGTTTTTTTCATGGTTTGGCACAATATATTTGTGTCATAAAGATGAAAATCGTGGGAAAACATCTCAGAAGATTTTGTTCCAGAACCTGATAGTTTCTAGAAATATGATTATGTATTGATGTAACATAGTAAGCTTCAGGAAGACAGTCTGTCTGCACACAACATTCTATGACCAAGAAAACAGTGATGGATATGTGAATACAAGATCAAAATGCAAACAATAACAACAACAAAACACAAAGGAAAAAAAAACCTGTTTCCGAAATTAGATGTTGTTATTCTCTAACAGACATAAAAACGTCTTTACTTCTTGAGAAAATGTGCAAGAAAGGAGATTAGCGCATTGACTTTAAAGCACTTTATCCCCAATGGGATAAAGGCACATTTAATTTTCAAAATGGGTATTATTGCATTCAGCTATGGCCGGGCAAATACAACCTGTATACACCTCAGCTGGCATCTGGGCTTTTCTCATTTTTGAAAAGCTGCAGGATAAGCCTGGCTGGCATCTGGGCTGTATACAGGTTGCATTTGCTCGGCTACAGCTGAATGTAATAACACCCATTTTAAAAAAAAATTAATGCACCTTTGTCCTGTTGAGGATAAGGCACTTTAAAGACATTGTTGCACTCATCTTCAAAGGTGATGAGAGGTGAGATTTTACTGAGGAGCAAAATGCTTCTTAGAAAGTGTTTTATAAAGATCAGACAAGACTCAAAACAATAAATGCATTGATTGATTGACTGACTCAAAACAAGCCACTGGAGTTACTGAATATTTGCTCTCAAACCAAAATAGATGCAGGAATACAGACTCAAATTGTATGCCAACTTTTAATCATTTGTTTTCTGTTCCACAGTTGACTCAGGGTATCATGTGCATGTTTATATTACAAACCTGCCAAGATGAAATTTTCATTCTAGGCAACCGAAGGAATTGTCATTCTACACAAGGAGGTAGGGATTCCTAGTAGAATTTTCTTAGCACCTCCCCTATACTCTAGTTCTTGTGACTGCTAAAAAGGATGTGACTAGACTAGACTAGACACAGGTGTGGCTTCCATGAGGCCCACTTCATTTAAATATTTAAAATGAGATCTGCAGAGGCAACAGCTCAGTGTGTCCTCTTATTGATGGGCAGGGGGGACACATGCTTCCTCTTCACTCAGCAAAAGGTCATTATCCCAGTTCCAAATGTAATCCCTATTAAATAGCTTGCAACTTGTTGGGTTAAATAATTAGGGGAGGCATTCATAGGAGACCTCCTCCCTACGGGGTATGCCTGGAGCCAGTCCTGGCGCGATACATACCCGCAAAATTTAGTGTGGTGGCGGATAGGGAGTGCGCACCATTCAGACACTCCCTAACCCTAGTACATACTAGGGTTAGCCTAGTATGTATTGGCGGTGGCAAAATGGCGGTGCCCTGTCTACATGGGCACTGCCATTACAACGTGACGGATGCATAGCATCCGCATGTCATGTTGTGCTTGCAATGTCACAAGTGCACCATTTGTGCACTTGGGCATTGTAAGCACGATGAAAAAAGAACCCACTTTTTGCAGGTACTTTTTGCTCCACGGGGAAGCCCTGCGGTCTGGAGCCTGCAGCTCCACGGAGCAAACCAGGGCAGCGGGAGACCGCCCTTTTTGGGCGGTCTGTATCTCGCCTCTGTTTCATCCCCACTGAACCTATCAGCCAGTTTGAAGATATCTTTTTCACCCATTAGATGCCCATCCTCATTTCAAATCTTTTATTTTTGCACTATCTGCTATGGAGAAGGGAGAAGTATCTGCTGAGTCAATTTTTCCCACTGGGTCAACCAAGCCAGCCTGCAGGCCCCATTGCAGTGCTCCACCAAATAAAATGTCCCTCTGTTTCAACATGAGCACAATTACAGACCTACAGAACTCCACTTTCTCAAAATCTATAACTGGGTGTGCCAGGATGATACCCAAAAAGGTGGTGGTGGTGGTGGGGACGTGGGGTCTTCACCAACAGTGACAGCATCTCCTCAGTACTTGGGGGAATTTACTTAGCTCAACAGGGGGCCTGTGAGAGATCAGACAACTTTAAAGGGACCTTTCCACCTTTGTATACCAGTACTAACTGTAGAGAGACTCAGGTTTTGATGAATAAAAGAGTTTTATTTAGAAATGTGCAAAGGTGCATGCAAACACACAAATCCAATCCAATCCAATCTTAAGAATCACACAGAGCAAACAAAAAGAAAGGTGTGAAAGGCTGGCTAGCAAGAAACTAGGGTTTAAAGAGGGCAATAATTACTAGCCTTGAAGATGGGTCCCTGGAAAACAGCGCTATAGAAATAATTACAGCGCTATAGAAATAAAGTTTAATAATAATAATAATAATAATAATAATAATAATGATAATACGGAGAATGACTTAGATAGCGTCTGAGAGTTACTCAGAGAAATTCCTAATCTTTTGAACAGAGTCCTGGTCTGTGAACAAAATGGCTGTGGCTGGGGTGGATATTTACAGTGATCCCTCCACATTCGCAGGTTTGACATTCATGGATTTGGTTATGCACAAATGTTAAACCCAAAGCCCCTCCCACCCTGAAAAAGCTTGGGGCACACTTCTGGTGGCAGGGGCCAGAGGAAAGGAGTGCCCCACCCTCCGAACCCCTGCTGCCAGAGGAAGAGACCACTCCATTCCCCCAAACCCCTGCTGCCCTAGAAATGGCTGCTGTGTGTGTGTGTGTGTGTGGGAGGGGGTCACTCATGGTTTTTCCACAATCACAGGGATCGTGTTCCCTTAAGCCCCATGAATGTGGAAAGCCGACTGTATATCCTATTATTTCAAACACTTGAGGGATGCTTGAAGCATGGTGTAACAAAAGCTTTCATAGTTTTTCCTATGGAATTGACAAAAAGGACCCAGAACAGCTCTTTGATGTTACAGGTGGTGATAATAACCAGTGCTGAAGAGAGGGTTCTACAGAAGATGGAGCAGGGGTCAGTGGGAGACACAGTGAGTGAGAGAGAGCCTCTGTGCACCCACAATGCTAGAGCTAGGGCTGATATTTGTATCTGATTTCCTAGCATTGAGGGGTACTTGGTGTTATCCTGCAGTATAATGAAGACCTGATGGTATTCCATGGAATCAAAAATAGGATTCCAGAATGGCTGATGGCTTTAAGTTCAGAATAACAAAACATTGATTGGATGTGAGACAACCCCCGGGTGGTTGGATAGGAAGAGGGTGAATAGGGACACAGTCCAGAGTGAGAAGAAAATATGGTCTTTAATTGCTTTGCGATGGGACTACCTCAATCCCTATTGTGGGATGATGTGTGGAAAGGCTGGCAGAAGATGGAGTATTCAGCAAACACATTTAATCTTTATTTGGTGCTATCTAGGTCCTCCACATGTCTTCGGGTCAGCATGTCTTTCCCATGTGAAACTTCCTAGTGTTCCAAAAGTCATCATGACCTCTTAAAACATGTCAAATTCTAGATATCAAAATATGAAAATATGAAACCCCTTATTCCAGTGAGAGGTGTGTAGGGTATACTAACAAGGACCCCTACTAAACCTGAAACCAGCACAATCTTAACATCTCTGTTCACTTTAAAATGGTCTCTGTCCAAGCAATAGGAATCACTTCTCTCCTCCATAACCTATGAAGCAGCATGACAGATTACATCATTAGCACCCCAACACATTGCTCCAATATGGTAAGAATATCAGCAGCAGTATGCAAGATAAGGCCCTGTCTGAAACCTTTTCCTCTCCAAATGAATATCCAGAATGTGTGGAGTAACTGTACTCCTAAGATAACAATGGGAGTAAATGTTCCAACATGATCCTCCTATAGCCAAGCCACTCCAGGAAAGCTTATTCACTGAATCCCAGCTGTGAGTTGACTGGCCCCTTTTGTAACTTGCCTTGCCCCCAGCATACCATATTATGGCATATCTTCCAACATTTCACAGATGAAAACTGGGACATATGAGGGCAAGCAACATTATAGTGTTGTCAAGACAGCAAAAGATTAATGAGAAAGAAAACACAAACTAAGAGAAGCTGCAGCAGTTTTCTTTTGCCTGAGCCTACTGGGAAGGACAAACTATGCCTTCTCCTTTTCTCTCTTCCCTGTTGAGTAAACTGAATGCAAACTACTTTTGTATTTTGAACTCAGTTTCCAGCAATGAAGATAAGCTGAGGACAGAGGGGGAAACTGGGAGGAGGAGAGAGAAACTGGAACTTCCGTATAATCCACCCCACACTTTCAGGTCCTCTGGGAGGAACTTATTGCAGCCAATAAAGACCAGACTAACTGCAACCTCCCAGAGGACATTTTCCACAATCGCTCCAAGATTGTGGAATTGCCTGCCAGAAGAGATCTGTCAAATTATATGCCAAGACAGCTTTTAAAAAGCTGTTAAGATGGATCTCTTCTGCAAGCCTTCCCTGAATAGAATGACTCTGAATAAATTCTATGAATAACTTCTCCCCTTCTTATGAAGTATGCTACCACTTTGCCCACTGAATTATTGGACTATTGATAATATTTTATTTTTAACAAATTAATTTTAATTGCATGATGTTTAATTCTTTTTAAAGGAGGGGGGGTTAGATATTTCATTGTATACAGTATGTATTATGTGCTGTATATTGGTGTTTTAACATGTAAGCCGTTTTGATTGCCCTGTAGCAGAAAAGCAGGATACAAATAAAAGTTTTATTTATCTATTTATTAACATTTTTAAAGCAGCTGAAAAAGTGAGAGGAGAAAGGGTTACCTGGGGCAAATCAGAACAGTTGGAGAGTATGTTGTGCCCACAGATGCTCTGATTGTCCCCTGGCCCCTGAAAGAGAAAGCAACTCTGAATCAAAACTGTATAACAAAGTATTTACTTTGAAACACTGTAAACATAACTTTCAAAAGGCCCACAGTTCTCCTGACCCACAGCTTGAATGCCCAATTGCATCTCATTGTAGCAGAAGCAACTCCAGTACAGAAAAAGTGAGTACCTAACCTATGGACACCTAACCCTATCCTTTCACTAGGTTTACTTGTTACACTCCAGAACGGAAATTTCATAAGTAGGCTCCTTTCCTTGGGCCTATTCACAATATGAAAATAAATGGTGGGAAACTGGTTATTTCCTTGGCATTCACACTGGCCCCGAATGCACTCATTGCATTTTGTGGGGTGGTGGTGGTGGATGAGTGCTACCCCAAACCCCACTTAACCTGGGATATTCAATACTAGCTTTTCCCACTGTGTTTTCCAAAAAAGATCCGCATTGTTGGCGATGTGAATACGCTATTGAATTGATTTGGAGAATGGACAAGAGAGGTTTCATAAGCAGGGGTAGCCCTTTGTCTCTTGGCTGCCTCCTGGCAGCTTCTTGTCACTGCTTTCCTCAGCTCAGGGTGACCAGGTGAGGTCCTTATTTTCAAGGATCTGTCTTCCATTTCAACCTCCTGGGTGACCTTCGGCAGCTCACACTCTCTCATCCTCAGAAGAAGGTAAGGGCAACCCCCTCTTCTGAACAAAGAAATGCTTGTGATAGGGTTGCCATAAGTCAGAAACAGGGTGAGCAGATGTCTTCCTTTTCCAGGACATGTCCTCCCTTTCAGCCAGTTTATGTTGGAGATCTTGCTACCTCTCTCTCTCTCTCTCTCTCTCTCTGTCTCTCTGTGTGTGTGTGTGTGTGTGTTGTTTGCCTTCAGAGTTTATCACAGGGGAGGAATTTCTCTTAATTTTGAATGAAAAGAAAGTGGAGCCAGAACGCATTCATGTGAATTCACTACTTCAGTGAATTTATGTCAATGCGAATTGCGTTCAAACTGACTTCCCATTGCCCGAAAATAGCTTGCCATTGCCCGAATTTGCATGTGATCACCTCTCACGCAATAACACAAAACCCCATGATTGCGTTCGGACTGACTTCCCATTGCCCAAAATTATGTGTGGTAGTCTATCACGCAATAACGTTAAACCCCATGATTGCATTCGGATTGCCATTGGATTATACTTCCAATTTCCCTTGTCTGATAAACTCCAAAGTTTCCAACTTATGGTGACCCCACCCTATCAAGGTTTCTTCAGAAGGAGTTTGCCATGGCAATCTTCTGTGGGTTTCCATGGCCAATTGGGGAATTGTAGTCCAATACTCAAACCACTAAGTCATAAGTTCAACTTTCCCTCAGAGGTGCCTGGAGGGGGGTTGTGGGGAAGGAGGATTTTTTTCCTGTCTCCTCCTGCTGGTATACCTCACTCTCATGTCCCTGCGAGGGGCTTTTGTTTCCACACACACACACACATACACTCCCAATTTAGTTTCACCAAAAGCCCTGCCATAAATAACCCCCACCACCCCATAAAGCCACCTCATAAATATAAATAAATGTCAGGATTTAGGTATCCTGGAAAATGTACAGATGTGGGACAAAGGTAACAGAGTTATTATGGGTCATAGGAAGCCATGATGGCTAAGCATTTGGACCCATATGAGGCAATGGGGTATGATGCAGTCATGGCAGGACATAAAATCAGCAAGTGGCAGAAAGTGCAAAGTCATGCCATATGGAGGACTTGTATAGATGCAACACTCTTCTCTGAAGATGCCAGCCACAGATGCTAGCTAAACATCAGGAAGAAAATCTTCTACAACATGGCCACATAGCCCAAAAAACCCACAAAAAACTATGGATGCCGGCCATGAAAGCCTTTGACTTCACACTGGGAAGAGGCTGGACTAAATGCCTGGAGATGTCAAGTGTATATAAGGGAGGAGCTCCACTGCCCAGTGTGGGTGTCATAGAATCATAAAGTTGGAAGAGACCACAAGGGCCATCCAGTCCAACCCCCTGCCATGTAGGAAATCCAGATCAAAGCATCCCTGACAGATGGCCATCCAGCTTCCGTTTGAAGACCTCCAAGGAGGGAGACTCCACTATACTCCGAGGAAGTGTGTTCCACTGTCGAACAGCCCTTACTGTCAGGAGGTTCCTCCTAATGTTGAGGTGGAATCTTTTTTCCTGGAGCTTGCATCCATTGCTCCGGGTCCTAGTCTCTGGAGCAGCAGAAAACAAGCTTGCTCCCTCCTCAATATGACATCCCTTCAAATATTTAAACAGAGCTATCATATCACCTCTTAACCTTCTTTTCTCCAGGCTAAACATCCCCAGCTCCCTAAGTCATTCCTCATAGGGCAAGGTTTCCAGACCCTTCACCATTTTAGTCGCCCTCCTTTGGACACGCTCCAGTTTCTCAATGTCCTTTTTGAATTGTGGTGCCCAGAACTGGACACAATATTCCAGGTGGGGCCTGACCAGAGCAGAATACAGTGGCACTATTACTTCCCTTGATCTAGACACTATACTTCTATTGATGCAGCCTAAAATCGCATTGGCCTTGTTAGCTGCTGCATCGCACTGTTGACTCTAAAACTTACAAATGTGTGCTGTAACAGTCACAAAAAGGCTGTCCTGTAGCAGAAGAAACTCATCCCATTTGTTACTATATAGCTGTTCTGTTCCCCCTTGCAACATTAATAGATTAGAAAGCTCGGCCAAAGCTAACAAAATGAATTTCAACACAGAGAAATCTAAGATACTGCATTTAGTGCGAAAATAATAAAATAAAATGCATAGATATAGGATGGGGGACACCTGGATTAAGGAGACTACATGTGAAAGGGATCTGGGAGTCCAAGTACACCACAAACTGAACATGAGTCAACAGTGTGATGTGGTAGCTAAAAAAGCCAATGTGATTCTAGGCTGCATCAATAGAAGTGTAGTGTCTAGATCAAGGGAAGTAATAGTGCCCCTCTATTCTGCCTTAGTCAGCCTCACCTGGAATACTATGTCCAGTTCTGGGCACCACAATTCAAAAAGGATGTTGACAAATTGGAGCATGTCCAGAGGATGGCAACTAAAATGGTGAAGGGTCTGGAAACCATGCCTTATGAAGAGAGACTAGGAAGCTGGGGATGTTTAGTCTTGAGACGAGATGGTTAAGGGGTAATATGATAGCCCTGTTTAAGTATTCCTCCTAATTTGGTGTCATCTGCAAATTTGATAAGTATTCCCCCAATTTTTTCCTCCAAGTCATTGATAAAGATGTTGAACAGTACTGGGCCCAGGACAGAGCCCTGTGGGACCCCACTGGTCACTTCTCTCCAGGATGAATTGGTGCCATTGTTGAGCACCCTTTGGGTTTGGCCGGTCAACCAATTACAAATCCACTTAACAGTTGCCTTGTCTAGCCCATATTTTACAAGCTTGTTTGCAAGAATGTCATGGGGAACCCTGTCAAAGGCCTTACTGAAATCAAGATATACTATATCCACAGCATTCCCTTCATCTACCAAGCTAGTAATTTTATCAAAGAAAGAGATCAGATTTGTCTGGCATGACTTGTTTCTCTGAAACCCATGTTGACTTTTTGTGATTATGGCATTGCCTTCTAGATGTTCACAGACTCTCTGTTTAATTATCTGCTCTAGGATCTTTCCTGGGATTGATGTCAGACTAACTGGACGATAATTGTTGGGATCCTCTTTTTTCCCCTTTTTGAAGATGGGGACAATGTTTGCCCTCCGCCAGTCTGTTGGGATTTCTCCTGTTTTCCAGGAGTTTTCAAATATGATTGCCAATGGCTCCGATATTACATTTGCCAGTTCTTTTAATACCCTTGGATGTAGTTCATCTGGTCCTGGCGACTTAAATTCATTTAGATTAACAAGGAATTCCTGTACTATCTCTTTACTTATTTTGTGCTGAAATTCTCCTATTCTGTCCTCTGCTCCTTTATCCTCAGGTTGAGTTCCCTTTGCCTTTTCTGAGAAGACTGAGGCAAAGAAACTGTTGAGTAATTCTGCCTTTTCTCTGTCCTCTGTTAGCATTTTGCCATCTTCATCACGCAGTGGCCCTACCGTTTCCTTCTTCTTCCTTTTGCTGCAGACATATCCATAAAAGCCCTTTTTGTTGTTCTTAACCTCTCTAGCAAGCCTGAGTTCATTCTGTGCTTTAGCTTTTCTGACCTTATCTCTACACTTGCTAGCTATTTGTTTGAATTCCTCTTTGGTGATTTCCCCATTTTCCCATTTCTTATACATGTTCCGTTTAAAATTTAGCTGAGCTGAAAGTTCCTTGGTCATCCATCCTGGGTTCTTGCGACACCTCCCATTTTTCTTTTTCACTGGAACTGTTTTAATTTGTGCCTTCAGTATCTCCCTTTTGAGAAACTCCCATATAGACGAGAGATTCTGTTCGTGTGAATGCTGGATTGTAAACAGTGGAATGAACAATAAAGTGCCTCTGACCAAGAGCTCAGTGTATCGTTTTGTTTGCAGTTTCTCTGTGTGGGAGAAAGTTTTCTCCAGCCAGCACAAGCTCAGAGTGCTTCTTTGGGGTTTGATCCAGGTGTACTGCTTTGGAGGTGTGGACTGCTGGTCGCACAAGAACTCCACCAATAAGGACATGAAGGATACCAATGGCTGATTTCCATAGCTCAGGAAAAGGGGGGAGAGGAATGACATAGATGTGCATCATTTGATTGACATCTTAAAAACCCCCAGAGAAGGATAGAATGTGTTTGAAAAGGTGGCTCCCTTTTAACTTGAACCAATGACCAGGGACGTAGCCAGGATTTTAGGAAGGGGGGGGTCCAGACTAAGTGCCACCATTATAATGGGGCTTGGGTGTGGCAGGGCAGCAGCACACACCATTCATTTTTCTAATGGAAGGGGGGTCCAGCTATGTCCCTGAACAATGTAATGCTTATGTCAGAGTTATTATTATACAGCGCGCCCGCGCATACGCGGGTGCACCATACGCAGCCTTGAGTATATGCGCTCAAGCCGCAAGGCATGCACGGGGCGGAAGGGGCGGCGCGTCCCATTCAATTGAATGGGCGTGCACGCCTGTTGCGCCCCGCACGCTCCCGTGCCGCCGCGCATGAGCCCCATTGTTTCCAATGGGGCTTGAGCATAGGCGGAATTCGCCTTACGCGGCGGGATCCGGAATGGATCCCCCACGTAAGGCAAGGACGGACTGTATATTAAAATGTAAAACTAACTTAGCCTCTCATTGACCAGTTGACAAACCAGTATATTTTATTACACTATAGATTTACACTTTTATTGTAATTGTGAGTACAGTAATAAAAGACTTCAAAAGATTAAAATATAATTCTTCCACTACAAATAATTTTATTTCTATATGCCAATTTGACAACTTTCACTTCTTTTCCTATAATGAAATTGTGATACATTTAATGTGCTTACCTCTTTTAGTTTGCTGTCAGAACTTATTTTCTTTCTGATCACAAACACATCCATCTTGAACACTCAATATAAAAACTGTTAAACTATTTTAATATCACATCGCTCAGAAAAACATACGATGTGGTTATGCAACAAACATGGCAGGTCAGCAATAATGCACTGGATATCATTAAAACATAAACAAGACAGTCCAACAGGCCAACAGGCCAAGGGATGAAGAGGGGAAAGATGTATGTCCACAAGTGGAATTCCTGGCTGCAGTGTGTGTTTGTACCATACAGTTCCCAGAATTCCCTAGCACTGAGCCAGCCAGGGCAGTCTCAAAGCAGTCTCAAAGTAGATTATTGCTGCAGGTTGGCTTAATAAAGTTACTGCAAATGTATGGGTTTTGGTATTTGTCATGTAAGACCCACAAGGTAAAATTTGTTGTAGTGGTTTGAGTGTTGGACTATGACTCTGAAGTCTGGAGACCAGGGTTTGATTTCCACCTCAGCCATGAAACCCAGTGTGTGACCTTGGGGAGTAAGTCACACTCTCTCAACTTCAGAGGAAGGCAATGGCACAGCTCTTCTGAACAAATCTTGCCAAGAAAACCCCAGGATAGGTTCATTTTAGGGTTGCCATAAGTTGGAAAGGGCTTGAAGGCACACAACAACAACAACCACCCAGATCACAATGCACTGTAATGGAACTATATTCTGTTTTAACTTCAGCAGTGGCAACACTGTGAGCTACTACATTGTAGAAATAATGCAGTTTGGCACCACTTTTAACTTCCAGGGCTACTAAGAAAAACAACCCCAAACCCCTGGGATTTGTAGTTTTGTGAGGCACCAGTACTCTTTTAGAAAGGAAAAAAATGCTTGTAAAAATACAAATCCCAGGATTCCACAGAATTGAGCAACAACACTTAAAGTGGTGTCAAAGGGTATTATATCAACAGTGTAGATTCCCCCATGCTATAGAATTGTGGGCTTTGCAGTTTGGTGAGGGGCATTTGGAAAGCTCAGCCAGAGATAGAGAGATGGGGGAGGTCACTGAACTACAACACCCATAATCCCACAGCACGTTGCCATGGCAATCACTCTACAACAGCCTAGTATGATAAAGTACTCAAGTTGCAGAGTTGGAGTGGAAGCCAGACTCCTATGGAAACGAAAGGGAAAGAGCTTGCTTTGTCTTTCCCCCTTTCCCTCTCCGAGCTCCGTGGTTTTAATGCAGAGGAGGAGGGGGGGGAGGAAGGAGCTTGAATGCCCCCAGGCCTGAAGGGGGGGACCAGATCCCCCAAACCCCCCCTAGCTACGTCCTTGCAATGACATGTGTGAATAGCAACAGAGTTAAAATGCCTTGGAGAGATTCGGTAACCCAAAACGTAATGGGAACACCAATCTGGTATTGCATCAGATTGGCAATCCAGACCTCTTTGGGACAAAAAAGTGAATGTGAATCCCCATCATGTGCAAACAGGGTCCCGTCCCCATCTCCCTGCACCTCCAAATATTTCTTTCTGACTCATAGAGAGTAAAGGATAATGTATTCACAATTCATAAAGTATCAACTAGTGTCTTAGATACATTGATCCATCTTGGGCTGGTGAATCAGCAAACTGACATGGGAGATTATCACACCAGGGCCAATTCAGCAATAATCATGATAATGGAAACAAAAAGCAACAGTAGCTCTATAGCGCTCAATAGTTTCACACACTTTGTTTTCACATGAGGGGCATTTGAAAAAGAATAGGGCGATTGCTTTTCACACATACCTATGAATGTACATTAGCATTGATTATTTTGTACATGTGTCTGCCTCCCGCAGTCCCACTGCTGCCCTACTCTGCCCCTATTGCTCTGTCCAAACTTCTAGTATCTTGCAGAGCTGATCATCCTCAACCCTGTGCCTTGGCCAGAAAGGACAACACTGCCATTTTCACCTTGATATTAAGATAACGTTCCCTACCCTAAAGCATGGCACAATGCTGCCTAAGTCAGTTAAGTGGTAGAGGCCAGATTTCCTCCAGTCCTGCTCATTTCTAAAACCACCCAAGATCCCTTCCTGCTGACAAATAATCCATCCGGATGTATGGGACCAGTACTAAGCCTATGGCTCAGAGAGTCTTGCCCCTTCAAGAGTCCACAATTCTGATGTTATCTGTTCAGGTCCCTCCCTAGCCACTGGGGCCATGGCCAAAAACATTCCCTGCATTGATCCCCAGAATATGATGTGCCAAGAACTGAATATTAAAGCACAGATGCTGTAGTATGAATACCCACACCACGGCATGACCCTGGTTAAATGAGATGTTGAGTTAGTTAATTACCCACACAGCTGCAAGTGTTATATCAGAAATGAAGCAACAAAAGTGATAAAACTCTTTGGCTCATACTGGACTTTAAGAATTGTATGTTTTGAAATGAGGTCATTGGTAATACCAGCTGCCACCTACATTTCAGACCAGGTATTGGTATGCCAGTTTCTGCAGAAATCAATCCCAAATCCCAGCTAACTAGAAATTAGCCCTGAATCTTGCCTATTTTGATCTAAAGCACAACCTCTTATGCCACCAGTCAACTTTAGATTCAGTGCCACAAATCGTTAGCATGAAACTGTCCTCCAGATATTTAGCCTGGTTAGGGTACTCAGCCAAGTGTCAATAGTACCCCCTTTTCCTTGAGCCCTTCAGGTTTCCTGTTTGGCTAAAAGTTCTTATCTCTACACCAAGGCCACCAGATTATCTGGCCTCAGGGTAAGGTGGAAGAATCTCAGGTCAAGAGTGCTGTCTTGAAAAGTCTATACAGTTGTCCCACCTTTCTCTCAGACTTGAGGCCCATGGTCTTGAATATTCACAGAGGGGCGACCTCCATTATTTTCAATGGGGAGCACCCCTGCGGTACACGCCCTGCACACACTCACAAGCATGCACCCCATTCAGGCCTATGGGGCTTGAATATAGTGAGTCTCCATTTGGGGTGGGGGTGGGGGGTGGGGGCAGAACAGATCCCTCACTGAAAATGGAGGGCCAAATGTATTTATATTCTTCATTTGTTCAACTTGGTGTTTTTTATTTGAATGGTGTACTCAGCGCACCTGTTGTTGATTCCTAATTTGCCATGCTTAATGACAATACCAGGGGGTGCTCTTTGTAACATAACCATTGTAATTTCACAGGGCCCCAGTGACATCACAAAGAACTTCCCCTAGGTCTCAGATTTTGGTCCTGAAATTTCAGGTCCTGAGACATTCCTGACACAATAAGCCTACTCCACAGGCTTTACTTTTGGTACAGTACCTAAAACAATGTAGGTTCAAGCAGAGAGGGCACCCATGGTTGTACCTACAAGGAGGACACTTAGAGGTCTCCTGCAGCCCAAATTCCTAACATGAAATGTGGTTTTGAATCGTCTGCCCTGCCTAGATGTGGGTAGTCTGCCCACATATGTATTTGCCCACTGTACGAGTGATCTCCCTGAATAGGACTGACTGGGCTCATGATCTGCATCCATCATTGTGGTTTCTTCATCTAAGTGAACTATTAAATGGAGCCCTGCATTTTCAATATTTCAGTGTAAAGGAGCCAGCCCACCACAATCCTCACAAATTATATGATTGTACCCCAGAACAGGGAGAGGGCCCATGTAGCTCTACAAAATAAGGAAACCTAGGCCAGGCCCAGGACAGACTGCCCCAACAGTTCAGCCTGGCGGCAGCCTGTTTCCTTCTAAAGAGACGCTACAGCCGCCAAACCGTGCGGCATCCCTCTGGAGTCAAAAGAACCTGGAAAAATCAGTTTCTTTTTCAGTCGCCAGGTGGACGTCACGCACTCGTGACCTCACACACCAATGGCACACTCGTGACATAATGGACTTGCAGTGACGTGTGGACACTGCACGTTCCTTACATCAAGATGGTGACATCCATGTGGATAGGACGTTGCCATCAGGCCGCTGCCATTACATACTAGGTTTCTGGACCGTGCGGTTGCTGCACAGTCCGGAACCCTAGTATCACTGCCGCCACGCCCCTTTTGGCCCATTTTCTCAGGCCCTAGAAACCAATTGGCCCAAGACTAAGCTTTGTGTTTCTTTATTTTTTCTTTCATTTTCTTCTTCAGGTTGGCTTTATCTATCCTTTCAAATTCCCAATGAACAAGAGTGAATACATTAATGTGTTCTTTCTTTAAAATCTTCTCCTTGGTTTTTCTGCATTTGCTCCCACACTGGGACCAAACTATATGCAATATAAACAGTTCTTATCCTGACCTCATACAGTATCCTGAAATCCTTGAAGTTAGGGAAGCATCACATTGATTACCCTTTGCCTGTCATTGCTCCAGGGCCCAAGGGAACAAACCAAGAACTCTAAGTGATCGTAATAGATGACCTGGCTGATGAGTTGATGGACAAGGGAGTAGCAGGCTAACCTCAGGTCACCTGCCCACATCAGTTTGTCCTCTTGTATGTCTGGTGCAAGTGTGGACTTGCCTGCTACCTGAACCTCTAGCACAAAAACAATGGGCGCCAGTAACTGCCTGATGGGGTGGTGTCTGTCTGGTTCATCAGCTGTCAGCATCTTGGCTCTCTTTCCTGTAGACACAATTTGTGACTTCACGAGAACTCCCAGATAAAAAAGATTTTTAGCAATGACACATGTGTTTCCATAGTTTCTCTTCATCACCTACTAAAACAATCAAGGAAACGATAGTCATCCAAACTTCCAGATTGTTGCTAGGACTCTATCTCATTGTCTGAAGATAATGGTGCCATGAGGGCACTTTGCTAGGACCCTCCTCATCAGCTCCTTCCCCTTGGCACATCTTGCCTTTCTTTAGCTTCCACCTGTAGCCCCCAGTATGTGCTTGTGCCACAGCCAGTAAGTGTGGATCTCTGCAGAAAACACAATTGTATATTCTGGTTGCCCACCCTTAACAGGATTGTTTTAGAATAGTCTCTCTCTCTCTCTCTCTCTCTCTCTCTCTCTCTCTCTCTCTCACACACACACACACACACACACACACGAACACACAGAGGTTTGTTTGTTTTATGTCCCTCCTTGTAATTTCTAGCTTATGATGACCTTAAGGTGAATCTATTGTAGGGTTTTCTGGACAAGATTTATTCAGAGGGAGTTTGCCACTGCCTTCCTCTGAGGTTGAAAGAATGTGACTTGCCCAGGGCAGTGGGTTTCCATGGCTGAGCAGGGATTCAAACTGTGGTCTGCAGTGTCACAGTCCAATATACAAACCAGTGCACCATGCTGCTTTGTACCACAGGCAAGCAGGAATGAAAATTTATCTATATCTATAGCAATACAATACAATGCAAAGCCTTTATTACAGTTAACAGACCTCCAAGCAATACAAAAAATTAAAAACAACAACAAAAAACCACAACCAGTTTTAACACAACAATAGAACATTAAAAATAAATTTACAATGTCAGTACAAATATAATTAAAAATAAAAAGCTTCTAGCTCTTCATCTTGTTAATCAGTTAAGAACCTAAGCAGACCCTGTTATATGAAACAGATACTGCTCTTTCTCATTATTTGGTGCACTGTAAAAAGGAGCTGGGTCAGGAGAAGATGTTTACTGTTAGTTATTGATTCTTGCTGTAGTAGTTACTATAGCCCTGCGGGTCTTAATTGCTACAAAACAGAATTTTGCCACCTCTTCTGTAACCTTTTTATCAGTGTATTTTAGTAAATATCTTGTATACCAGCTCTGAGATCTTCCCTGAAATTTATCTAATAAGGGTTTTATTAATCTCAACCTGTCATCCCTGTAGAAAGTACATATAAGAAGGATATGTGATATGGATTCTACAAACCCTTCTCCAAATGGGCACAGACAATCTTTAGATATCTATATCTTAAAAGAACAGGGAAACAGATTTTAAAAAAATATGTGGGATCAGTATATTTCCCTTACAAAATCAGCCAAATTTCCTCTGTGTCCAGGGATGCCCTCCCAAATAGTCCCTCCAAGTAAGTTCAAAGTTACTTGGAGGCATATACCTCCTCACTTCTGATCTCCTGCCCTCCAGGTCCTCACATGGCATGGAGCTCTAAGGTCTTTTTCCATGGCTAGACCAAGATCCAATCACATGAAGCAGCAAAATTATGATTTTAATTTTCTCCATGGTACTCCCAAACTTTGATCACTGGCCCAAACTTTCATCTAATACTGAAGAGAAATGGCACACCATGCCACCCAACCCTTAAATAAGCCCCACTCCAGCGATCCTTTCCTAACCAAAGCAAGGACCCCAAAATGTCAATGACGGCAGAGTGAATTTGCATAACCAGTGTAATTCCCACCCCACAGGTTATCTCTGTTCTGTGAGCAAAACTGCCACAGGGCCAAATTCTTGGACAAATGCCATGATTGTCAAACCACCAAAAAGTGTTTATTGCATATGTGCCCCTATATAATGCCAACTTCTTCCTCTGGAAATGCTTTTGTCCTCATGCTAGAGGTTGAATCCAGGCTAAGTTAGCCATGTTTTAATCTTATTTACAATATTGGGACAAAATAAAGAAATAAAGCAAACAATAGGTTGTCATCATGTTAAGTCCCATTGGTTTTAATAAGAATAAGGCCTAACTAAGGTAGTCTGAATACCACAAGATGGATTCCATGTTTTGATTTGGTTTGCTCTTTCTTTCAATATTGACCTTCTTCCAAGATTGACCAAGATTGAAAACAGTAAGTATCATTGCTTTGTTCTGTGCTCTTTTTCACTGCCAGCAATCCACTCTCCACAGCACTTTTTCTATTTCATTGGGATTACAACATCACAAAAACACAGTGATTGAGATGGGCCAATCTTTCACTTGTGATCTTGGAAATTCACCTCAAAATATACATTGACAGAGAAAATAATGACAGTTGATAACTGAGCAGTGAATTGATTTCTTGGGAAATGAATTCACTTGGGGCAAGGAAGACTATTTCACTAGATGGCCAGCCAGCGAGCAAACTAAACAAACTATCTAATCAACCCAAACATGCATTATTACTGCAAGCTCTTTTTTTCATAGCATATAATCAGAAGCTGTTATAGCTCTTTTCTCTTCCTCCACCAATGAGTGGGTGTTGTTTGGACATGCCTATGAGATGGTTGTGGCTGGCTGCTGCTTCATTGGCTTGGCAAGAGGCTTTCCAGGCACATGAGACCTAATAACCACCTAGCAGAGCTGGGATGGCTGCCAGAAACAGCAGGTGATTCTTAAGAAATCATTTTATTTTGGGTTGCACCACACAGTCTTAATGCTTCAGGGCAAACATACAAACACAAATGTGCATACGCACACACATACTGCCTGTCAGTAGCTCATGTGATAAAGAAATTATAAAGAACTATAATTTTTGTTGGTGTATGGTTGCACAATTTAGGCCAGTTGTGGCATTGCTCAACTGGCCAGGTGCAGGATCTTGAAGTTTGTCCAATTCTTCTTGTATGGATCAGATGTGAAGCAAATCTCTTACTCCACAGCATCCTTTTCTTGGGCATTCCTAGAAACAGAAAATAAGAGTGAAATGGATTGTCAAGTCCACTCATATGCCTGCTCCTTTGATTGATTCCAGGGTGTCATAAATAGAAACAGGGCCCATAAAAGACTTCGGCTGACAAGCTATGGCAGGTACAGTACTTTGCTCATGGCCCAAATGCTGACTCTCAGAAAACCAGGTAAAAAGGAGAGGCCCAAAGCAGATGAAGTGAGTTCAGGAAATGAATTTTTAAGGACTTTATCGCACAGTTTAAAAAAAGAAATTACCGCTGCTGAATTCAATTCGAATTCAGGATACATCAGAATTTTATCGCACGTGTTTTTCATGCTGCCACTGCTGAATGGGTGCATCCTGGGTAACATCCAGCTAGAATCCAGGTTCAGCTGGCCGATTTGCAAAACCGCGAGCTTCCTGACTTTGCAAATTGGCCGGCTGAACTCAGATTCTAGACAGATGTTACCCAGGATGCACCCACCTGGTGGCAGTGGCAAAAACACATGCGATAAAATCTGGATGTATGCTAAAGTCGAATGGATTTCGGCAGCAGTAATTTGGTGTTTTAAACTGTGTGATAAAGTCCTAAGGTAATATATTAAAAGGCTTCTGTTTCTGTTTGAATTCTGTTTCATTCCTCTACCTTCCTAAAAGCAAATGTCTTCTGTTTACACATGAAGTATGATGTAGCAGTTTAAGTGTTGGTCTAGGGTTGCACCTATGCTGCAAAATTAATGCAGCTCGATACTACTTTAACTGCTATGGCTCAATGCCATGGAATTTGGCGTTTTGTGAAATGTTTAGCCATCTCTATTAGAAATCCCTGGTGCCACAACAAACTACAAACCCCAGAATTGCATACGATGGAGCCATAAGAGTTAAAGCAATTAATTTTTCAATGTGGCAGCAGTCTCAGACTCTGGGAGACCAGGGTTTGAATCCCTACTCAGTCCTGAAAACCCACTGGGTGTCTATAGGGAAGTCACATTTTCTCACTCTCAGAGAAAGCCCATGGCAAACCTTCTCTGAACAAATCTAGCCAAGAAAACCCTAGGTAGAGATTGTCATAGCTCAGTGTTGATTTGAAGGTAACCAAAAAAAAAAAAATGCATATGTTTATCGGGTATATGGACAGCTATATTTTTTCCTTTTAAAATGTTCCTGTACTTTGTAAAGGAATTGCAATTTAGTATTCTGGAGAGTAACACTAAGATCTTAAATAAATTCACTTTGGAATAGGTCATGTTCATCAAATCTAATTCCTTTAGAACTGACAGAGTGAGAGCCAGAGCTAGCTAGGATGTTTAGTACCTCCTTTTCACGGCATTCTCAATCTCTCTCTCACTGAATGCATTTCCTGGCATTATCCAGAGCTAAACTAATTTGAGGAATTCAGTTTCTTTTCCATTGGTGTGGCTGATAGTCTGTTTGAAAGGCTTAATAGATGGATGCAAAGGGACCAGAACATGAAAACAACAACAACAACAACACTTTTTTGGTGCTCAGGTCCCAAAATTCCCCAGGCAACATGGTCATAGGCCATGGTAGTTGCAGCATTCTGAGAGTAGATAGATGGTGGGAGTCTTGGAGTTATAGTCCTAAAAGTAAAGTTTCCAAACTCTGTAAGTGACCAAGAAAGGATCCTTCTTCTCATCATGCCTGACTCTACCAGACAATTGAAATGCTATTTTGCGTGCTATGGCTGTACAATTTGGGGACAGTGCAGAAGGCACAACCGCTTTTGAAACAGCTGCCAAGGTAAATCTAGGGCATCTTTCACAGTACACAGTGATAGCACTATGATTCCATTTTAACTCCCATGGCAATGTCCTGTGGCCTTCTGGGACTGGCAGTTTAGAAAGTGGGCTTTAGACCTCTCAGCCTGGGAGCTCCACTGATGCTTCTGACCAAACTAAAAACCACAGGATCCCACAGGATGGAGTCATGGCAGTCAAAGTGGAATAAAAGCACTATAATTGTGTAGTGTGAATAGGCCACATGTCCTAGCACAAACACAAAGGTTTAGTTACCTTTTTATTTGGTTGGTAGGACTCATTTTGGTTCACCTCCCATGAGTGTGACTGTATGTATTTCTGAATTCCTTCCTCTGGCTGCATACCATGTCACTATGGAGCACAGTCTACACATGCACACACATAAAAATATAGATTTTTCTACTCAGAACTGAGATAAATCCTCATGTTTTTTCTCCAGATTAAAGCCCTGAGGCAATGAAAATGCCCAGATTCAGCACTAATTAACCCATACATTGTTTGGACAGCTCTCTGTGAGAATTAGGTGAGACTGTTTTATTTGGCCCATGTAGACACCCCCAGAATTTACACTGATATGTGCCTCTTCTGAAGCAGTTCTTCAGTTAGAAAATGGCATTTTAAACACTGATTTTAAAAATCTGAACTGAGGGGATAGGAAAGATCAGTAGGGGTCTGGGGGATTCCATAGTCTACCTTCCTAATGGCCAGTTGTAACCCATGGACAGCATACAGTAATTCCGATCCCTGCTACAGCCCCACACCTTCCTCATCAAAGGGAACATTAGTAAAATTGATGTAATCATGCCACCAAACATTTCGTACAAGTCCAACACCCACATTCTAAAATCCTCTCCTGCATCTACTCATAGCAAGAAAACTGCTGGAAGTCAGGAGGGCAGAAGCTTTCTGGTTTACTTTTCCTAGAAGAAAACAATGGACACTTCAGAAGTCATTTCAAAATGACTGGAAACAGATGGCTGGAGAGATGCTTCCCAGCCCCAAAGCATTGGGATAGTTATGAATTCCTGGGGGCTTATGTTATGCTTGCCTGCCTAGAGTGTTAGCAAAAGAGACACTTTGGAGTGGGCAAAACGAAAAACTCCAAGAGACACACATTTTTCAGTGATGATCTGCCAAGGAGAGCAGTAGAGTTATAAGCACCATACCACTTGGATGTTCCTTTGCATAGCATAGCAGAGCAAAGCAAGAGGAATATGTCAATAGTCTATGACAGCCTTTCTCAACTGGGTGCTCTCTAAACAAAGCTGGATAGGGATGATGGAGGTTGCATTCCACCATCATCTGGAAGATACTAGTTCAGGGAAGGCTGCTCTGTACTTGTGGAACCCACTTGCTTGATACCAGACCACATGTAGAAAGGATCTTAAAAAATAAGACATATATCTATATCTATATGTCTATAGCTAGATCTATATATTTGAAATTATAATTGGTGATTCACATTTTTGGCATGAATGTTATCAAACTCAATCATGTCTTGACAGCTGCACTTTACAGCCTGGAAATCCATAGACCCCAACCCAGATGTCTGGAGGAAGGGTTGTGTCTGTTTGTGTGTGTGTGTGTGTGTTTTTTAAAGGGAAGAATATTCAAATTCACATGGCACAGGTTTTATCCAGTGCCATTTCATGCTGATTTCCAGTATTTCTTGCTTTTGAGTAACACTTTAGATGTATTTAGATGTTTAGATATGAGGATTTCTCTGAAGTGAAATCTTCAGTATGCCCTTTTGTCTGCCCTGAAAACAATCTCTGTCTTTATACACTTTGAGTGCAAACTATGGGTAAGTCTACTTTGCACATCTCATTGCAAGGAAGTCTTCATTTTAGTTGAACATCTGCAGTTCAGCTTCCCTGTGGGCTGTGTCCCTTATATCCCTTGTCTTAATGCCATAGCATTTTTATGGTAAACAGGAAGCATAAGAGTGCAAGGCTAAAATACTGTCTGATATCCTAATTAGTTAACCTAATTAGTTAATTCCAACTAGGATAGACCCATGTTGAATGGTGAGTTGACACACAGGTAAATCCAATTGATTTAGTAGGTCTATTGATTTAGTAGTTGTTCCCTTTGATGAGGAAGGTGTGGGGCTGTGGCAGGGATGGGAATTACTGTATGCTGTCCATGGGTTACAACTGGCCATTAGGAAAGGTAGATTATGGGATCCTCCAGACCCCTGCTGATCTTTCCTATCCCCTCAGTTCAGATTTTTTAAATCAGTCAAGGCTAACAACTGGATTGACATCAATGTACTGCTACACTGTGTATTCCATTATGACAAAATGGATCATTTTTGGTAGTGATACAATGAATTCTGAAATTGCCCTACCATCAATGGGAGACTCCTTCCCAGACAGCTTTTCCATTTATATTTCATGCCAGAAGGATAACATGGCCATGCTTTCCAGTACAGAAAATTTTAATTTAAAATATTGTAGTCTGTCCAAAACAGGAAATACTATGGCTCTGAATGCCATACCAAACTATGGGATTAAAGTGATGTGAGAGATGTGCCCATAATATGCTTTAAAAAATAATATTCACAACCATTTTTGGTAGACAAATCAAATCAAAATTACCCCTCTCAATTTTTGATTGGTAGTGATTATTCTTATTGTTTCATGCATTATGACTTCAGGTTGCAGATTGTTTATAGCACTCTACTGTTCAGAGGAATGTCACCTTGTGGTGAATTTTATGTCTCCAAAAAGGCTGCATGAGTTCACTCTAAGGGTGGGCAAAGGAGAAAGCATGGCAAATACACTAGACACCTGTGGTGCCTCACAGCACAGTTAAGCACAGAACTTCAAGCCCTTTAATCCAAAACTGGATTATAGAAAGTTTTGAAACTCTAGACATGGCTGATACAGTGGACTTGTTTATCTTGTTCTATAAGGTAAGAAAGCTTTCCAGCTGTATGTCTAATGTATCAGTGCAATTTAATAATAGCTTTGAGGCCTCCTAAGAAGCATATTTCCAGGAAAACATTATCCTTCACAAGACCTAAATGCTATCCAGCTTTTATCATCCTCATTTCACCTTTCACCTTATCCTTGCCTGTTGAACATACCATAGTCACATGCAGGCATACTCCTTGGCATGTCCTATTGCTTATGTATGTCACAGGAATGTAGAGGATCACCACATCCATGATATTCCCCAAGATACCCGATAGGATTGTTGGCTTGATGCTGAATTCCTTAAGAGGCTGCACCATTTCAAATGATGGCTGCTGACGGTAATATTTACAGAGAAATTAAACAGGTAGATATATATCTTACAAATTAAAACAGAAATGCAAGAGCAATATGTAGAGTGGTTGTAGAGTAAGATCAAACATACAGAGTGCCATTGCTTGATTATGCTGGGATGCAAACCTTCCACCAACCAAAGCTGGTTCTTCAGCTCTGTGGATTTGCCCTGACTTGACCAGTTAATTCAGTAGAGATTCAAAATTGTGTTGTCAACATGAAACTCCTTGGGAAAATGTCTTTACTGAGAGGCAAACAAGCAAGGAACGAAAACAAACATTCAAAATGTTGCCCAGGCATATTTGGTAATATGAATTGCAAAATGCTTTCAAAGTGATCTTTTGTGAATATATCGAAACAAAGAAGAAAATACGTGTTAGCAATAGAGAGCGAGAGAGCTAGGAAACTTCTTTTTTACCCCAAGACTCCTTAAAAGATCATACTAAGACTTCACAATTGAGAGATTTTGGCCTGGTACAGACTGTCGGAAAGTGGCGGTCTGGGGACGATTTTAGGGCATGGGATTGTGGAGCGACCGCATGCTCCTGAGCCCTACCGTGCAGCAGCGGCACCATCATGGGGTCTGCCATGATGATGCAAGCATGGCACAGCATCTAAATGTCATGGCTCCACGTGTGCATCATCGCTGTGCACGCACTCATGGCACCCACCACACAGACTAAAAAGAACCTGCTTTCACTGGGTTCTTTTTAGTCCTGACGGAGGTCGCAGTGTTTGTTGGTGCAGTATCCATCAGGAGTAAAAATGGGTGGCTCCAACCCACCCTTTCGGGGCAGTTTGTCGAGGCCCTTTCTGTCTGTCTTGCAGGACAATGAAACAACAAATTGAAAGAGAAAAGCAGAAAAGGAGAGATCCCTTGACATAAACATTTTTATAATCAAGAACTGGAACAAATATTCAGTATAATCTATTGTGATGGATAAAAGACATTTTGTAGTTTTTAACCTGAAACGTAGTCAAGGCACAGTGGGATTGTCCACTTCTAAAATGATACTTTGTTCATATTTTCAACATAGTTTTGGATACTGCAGGAGTTGTGGGGATTATAAACTGAATAGATTTATGCTTGGAGTTCATGAAATTGTACCCCGGTTGAACTGCAGACTGAACACTGCCTGCTTCACTCTCTGCATAGAAGGGTTTTGCCATACTGCAGAAATAAAGCACCACTGCTTGACACCACTTTAACTGCCATGAAGTTAAAGTGGTATCAAACTGTTTTATTTCTGCAGTGTGGGTACATTCTAAAGCACGTGTTTTCAATATTTTGTGACATATGTTGCTTGAATGTGTCCTCATATCAATGGGTATTAACACATCTGGATGCACTATAAATATTAACATATTATCACAGTTCAGGGGAATGCACAGGGGAATCCTATTGTGTTTCTAAAAAACAACTCCCATCAAGATTCACAAGACTTACTCCCAGGCAAGCAGATGCTTGCCGCCATAGTTTCACTGTAATTTCTATAGCTGAAAGATTTTTGTCAGATTATGAGAACTGGTACCTTAATTATATTCCAAGAAGAGATGTCAAAGACTGTTATGTTTAACTCAAATATTAGAGAATAAAGAAAGATATTTGGTAATTCTGAAAAATAAGCAGGTTAATGAACAAATGATAACAAGCTTTCTCTTCATCTTATAACAATTTTATTTATTTATTTAAACATTTTCTCTTGCTGTTCTGTTTAAAAATTCCAAGCTGGCAATCAATATTGTCAAAAACAATGGAGTATAAAAATGCCAACAATCTGATAAAGAATTTCAGGAAAAATACTGGGGGTGGGGATTGAAGAAGGTATGCAAAAAATGACTAGCAATGAGATGAGGCAAACTTCTATCACCAGACAGTTCTTTTCTGCTGGCGTCACTTTGGACAGAGAAGGCTAAATGTCTCATGAAATTAAAGTTCCCCAAATTCCATAGCACTGAGTCAAACTGGATTATTAAAGTTAAAGTGATGTCAAACTGGATTATTTATGCAGTATGGATGCATCCCATGGCAGTTAAACTGGAATAATAGTGCTATAATTCTGTAATATGAATGGGATATGGTCTTCTAGAATCCTGTTCCAGTACTCAAGCCTCTATATTGCAGCAACACTATTTCACCATACAGTATATACAATCTATCTACCATTGAGGGTTTGTGCAAGTTAAAAGGATGGAGAAAGCAAAAAGAGGGGAAAGCGTGACTAATTTATCTGGAAATGAAATGGAGAGGAAATAGTAAGGAGCAATGAAAGAATGACATGCTTCCGTACCCACCTGTTTAATTTCTTTTTTTTTAAAAAAAAGAAAAGCCTTGTTCCAGGGCTTAAATCTGCATGCTGCAGAGAATTAGACATTTTCCTGGTGTGAAACCAGGCAAAAGTTAACTAGTTAACTATCCCTGAAACGTGCTGTTGTAAATTGCCATTCCACAACCTGATGGTCTGGTGTTATTTTATCTTTCCTGTTTACTCTTTTCTCTTTTTTAAAAGGTCATTTTCTAGTTTATGACATGATATAAGTTGATAACACCATCTGTCAGCTTCTAAAGTGACCTAAGTGTCTATTTGTTTTCTTTTAAACATAGTGTCTTGTTGAATTATTGAGTCTAAAGTGATGCCCTTGATATAAACATGGACTTTTGAACCTACTGTATATGGGGATCCATTACTCAGCAAGAATAAGCAGGGAGTGCAAGGGAAAAAAATCAAGAGCAGACAAGGCAGCATCTATGCAAGATACCGGCACATAAAGCACTGCCCTCAAATACATGAAGGTTTTAGATGGGAGGATAACCTGTGAATAGGACAAGAGGCATGGATGGAATTCGTATGTGTATGCAATTTCTCTTTCCTGCTCATCCCAACACATCAAGTTTTGCAGTCGATGCACAGTAGAACACAAAGTGGACTGGGTGGGGGTTCTGGGAGTTGTAGTCCAAAACTGTAGCATTGCCAAGCTCTAGTCTACAATGTATTAAATAATTAATTTGTTTTATTTTATATATATAAATCATGTTATCACCAAGTCATCAGTCCTAAAAACAAACATTGGCAATGAAAGGCTATAGATACTCTCAGCACAGCTTCAGTTTCTGTCAAAATCTTTATCAAAGGCATGACTAGTAAAAATTCAATGGGCAATATGATCCATAGTTCAAAATATTCAGAGCAGGGTAACTGTAGATGTTCTGGCATCACTGTGTGACTGTCCATCAACAGCCGATTTAGGCATGACTTATTATGCAGACCTTGGAACTGGATTTAAAGCCTTTCTGCAGATACTGAGGATAGGAACTTGCACCACCAGATTTATCTTCCAAGTGTCCTGAAAACAGCAGAAGCACCTTGAGGAATCTGTTTCAGCATGTGGATTGTGTTACCACCTGGGTCAAGGCCACCCAGTGTAACAATTGGAGTACAAAGAACATTCAGTTCTCTTTGCCCTGTCATGCTGCCTTCAGAAAACTATTTCACCAGTTTCAATAATTGGACTTTTCTTGCTGGATACTGTGCCAGTAACAGCTCATGTACAGAAATACAAAGTAATTCCTTCTCATGTCATTCCACCCACCTCCAATTCCAGTATCATGGTAATCAGCACACTAGATATGTAATTGGAGCACCAATGAACCCTCAGATCTACTTAGGAAAGTGTACCCCAGCTTGCCATTTGGCACAACTGACCAGAATATTTACACATTACATTCATGAAGCACAAGAAGAAACTGGGATGTGGAAAGATGAACCAGTGAGGAAAGGATTATTGATGGTTTATTGATGTGTTGTGTCCTTCCACAAAGCTGTTGCCTTGGGAGGACCCATAGCTCAATGTCAGAGCACCTGCTTTGCAATGTCAGAGCACATGCTTTGCAAGTGAAAGGTCCCAGGTTCAGTTCCTGGCATCTCTTGGAAGGGCTGTAAGGCTTTCCTCTCTGAAACTCTGGGAAGTAATTGTGGCATACAAAATACTGAACCATATGGTGGGTGAGGGAATGGTGTGACCTATTATAGGTCAGCTTCTTATGTCAAAGTTGATAGTGCCAAACAATTTTATCAATATAGACTGTGACAGGAAAGTTTGGTGGGTCTGTGGGCAAATTCTCTCCCCACTGACCTGTTACATGTTGTAGACTGACTCCCAAACCAGCCACATTGTTTAAATGAATGATTACACTTTCTGGAAGCTTCCAGAACTAATATTGTCCTGACTTTTTTGTGTGTGAGTGGGTGAACACTGAGGGGGCAAGAGAGGGTTGGCTCTTCAACATTATAGCCCCTGCAAAACTGGGTGGGTTGGTACTGCATGTAACCAACGGGCCACAGGTTGTTGTCCACCACTATGGAACTCTATACCTTGTGCTCATGGAATGAGTACAGAAAATTATACATGATTGCAGGAGATGAGCTAGTCCCATGGAGAAAATGAGGGACAACCTCTGGACAGGGAGACTACTTCACTGATATCCAGACAATGTGCAAAGGCCAAAAGGAAGGACCTTAGGATTCTTGGTACAGCATTCATGGAGGATTTAAGGCAAAATATAGATGACAGTTGGAGAAATTAAAGCCCCTTTCACACTGGTGCTTTTGCCCTGGGTAGATCCGGGCAGATCTGGTAATCCCAATACCGAATCTGTCTGGTATGATGTTCCCATTACCTTTACCCCGATCGAACCTCCCCAGTGCAATTTACCCCACTGATGTTCACTTAATAAAGTAGTGATTTAAGATGGAGCCTCCTTGTTGTCAATGAAATGATTTGCATATTCACCTCCGTTGTTGTCAATGGTGACATGTCATGCAACTATTTGTCAATGGCACGGGTGCTTCCCCCCTCTTTTTTTAAAAAAAAAAACTAGCGGCAACGTTTGCATATTCTGTCAACTTGCTAAATAAAAAAAAGCCTGTGTTTAACATTTCTATGGTGAACAGAGGTCCTCCGTTCCAGCTTTATACCAAGGTTACTTTATGCCCCCTTCCTTTCATCTTTCCCTCCCTCTTTTCTCCCCTCATGCTCTCCTCACACCACTCCTAGGTGCCCTGGGCTGCCTTCTCCCCCTGTCACCATCCCTCTTTGCCCCTTTCAATCGTACTACTGGCATGGACACGGACACAGACACCCCTCTTGTCATTTTTCCTCCACTGCCTGTGCACAAGAGATGTGGGGAGCCTTGGCCATTGAGACCCCTTTGCCTTTAGTGCCTTTCTTCCCTTTCCTTCACTAGCCCCGGCTTGGAAAGCGAAAGGGAAACATAATCTGTCACCAAAATAAATAAATAAATAAATAAATAAATAAATAATGCTGCTTGCAAAGCAACTGGTGTGAGAGGCATGTTCCACCCACTGCCCACCCTCTGACCTTATCCCTCCCCCTAAATGACCTGATCATGACCAGGGTCAGGTTCACATTTGCTGGCACCATGAAAGAACTGGGTTTTCTGAAAAGAAATGGAAAAAAACCCCGCTTTCAGAAAACCTGTGCTGAGGGGGATTTGCCCCGGTTTGGGTGTGCAAACCCCTGATCTGGATGTGCAAAAACTGCTGCCAGTGGGAACAACCCACTTTTAATCTGGTTTGCAATTTGGCTTAAAAGGTAGTGTGAATGATTCCAAAGACTACCTGGAATATTAACAGCTTATACCAGTGGACCAACTGCCCTCCTTAAATTATGGATATTCAAGGCAAGGGCTTCAGGAGGTTGGATGTAATTGCTGCCACTATTTGGGTGACTTTTGTCAAAATACTAAGATGCAAGAGAAAGCTTCTATTGAACTACATTTTCTGAATTCTGAATTCTTTTGCCATTCCATTGAGAAGGGACAGTGAGAAGGGGAGAATATATGTGTTGTAAAATGAGGGTTAGAGGTAAAATGGATGTAGAAGTAAGACTTGGGAGATCCAAGTTAAGTCCCCACTGTGCCATGAAAACCCATTGGGCGACTTTGGGTCAGTTTCTCTTCTTTCTCTGCTTTATCTACTCCAGAGGGTTATCGTTAGGATAAAGGAGGAGGAGGGTAATTGATGCTGTCTTGAGCTCATGGAAAGAAAAGCAAGATATAAATATAAATAGAGCATATATACTCCAGCATGTCATCGTGATTTGTGTGTTGGACTATGACTCTGGAGACCAGGGTTTGATTCTCCACTTTGCCATGAAATCCAGTGGGTGATCTTGGACAAGTCACACTCTTTCATCCTCAGAAGAAGGCAGTGGGAAACCCCTTCTGAAATAAATATTGTCAAGAAAACCTTGCAATAGGTTTGCCTTAGGGTCATCCGAACTTGGAAATTACATAGAAGCACACACAACCTCTCTCTGTGTGGAGGAGGTCCCTACATTGGAGGCAAAGGGAAGACAAGGGAAAACCCTCACTCTTGGTGGTAACCATGAGATTTGTGGAAGTCTTCACATTTAGTAGCAGCAGAAGTTTGAGCAAAACCTCACATCTGATGGAAAAGTGGTGGATTATGTGGTAAATCACCACAAGCAGCAAAGAAGTATCTCATGCTTCTGGAGGATACCAGACTAAGGGAAGCTGGAGTAGGTTCAGCTTCAAGCTCCTGTCTCTTTTACAGAGCTAGTGCATTATAACAAAGCTTACTACACAGAGAAATGTAAGGTACTGCACTTAGGGCGGAAAAATGAAATGCACAGATATAGGATGGGGGACACCTGGCTGAATGAAACTACATGTGAAAGGGATCTGGGAGTCCAAGTAGACCACAAGTTGAACATGAGTCAACAGTGCGATGCAGCAGCTAACAAGGCCAATGCAATTTTAGACTGCATCAATAGAAGTATAGTCTCTAGATCAAGGGAAGTAATAGTGCCTCTCTATTCTGCTCTGGTCAGGCTCCACTTGGAATATTGTGTCCAGTTCTGGGAACCACAATTCAAAAAGGATGTTGAGAAACTGGAGCGTGTCCAAAGGAGGGTGACTAAAATGGTGAAGGATCTGGAAACCATGTCCTATGAGGAATGATTTAGGGAGCTGGGGATGTTTAGCTTGGAGAAGAGAAGGTTAAGCCGTGATATGATAGCCTTGTTTAAATACTTGAAGGGATGTCATATTGAGGAGGAAGCAAGCTTGTTTTCTGCTGCTCCAGAGAACAGGACATGGAGCAATGGATGCAAGCTACAGGAAAAGAGATTCCACCTCAACATTAGGAGGAACTTCCTGACAATAAGGGCTATTCGACAGTGGAACACACTCCCTCGGAGTGGAGTGAGTCTCCTTCTTTGGAGATCTTTAACCAGAGGATGGATGGCCAACTGTCACAGGGGGTGCTTTGATTGAGGTTTCCTGTATGGAAGGGGGTTGGACTGGATGGCCCTTCTGGTCTCTTCCAGCTCTATGATTCTATGATTCTAAACACAATTCCTTAAAGCCCTCTGTTAAAAAAACCCATAGGACCATAGCTCGAAGAATTCTGCTTCATATCATGATCACACATCTCATTTGATGCATGACCATGAATACTTAGTCATGATCAGTTGTTTAATAACAGAAAAGGTGACCTCAGACTAATAGTGAACCATGCTTGAGACTGTGAAAGGCTGTATCTATGAAGGCTCTTTTTACAGGCTGATGTATTTCTAGGGAGTAACTATAAATGTTAAATATTTAAGAACTTGACTCTTTGGCTGTTAAGTGGCTTTTAAAAGGATATAAATGTTAATAAAATTTGATTCTTCGGTTGCTGTAAATCCCAAATGGTAACAAAAGTTGCTTTTTTCCTCCAGTCAGAGAGTTTTTAAAATGTTAAATGTATTTATTTTAGAATACATACAAGAAGTGGTATTTTCAGCTGTTGAACAGATAAACACCTAAACTTTTATATTTGATTTTTTTTTTTTTTTACTAAAAAGCTGATTTAAAAAAAATAAGAAGGAAATTTTGTTTACTGTCTTGGATGCTTTTCTAAAAATGTTTTAGCAGCTAAGCTTTTGGAAGGGGTTTGATGCTTATCTTCAACTCATACAGGACACTACTGTTCTTGAGAACAAAGGCTGGTGGATAACAGGGAGGGAAATGAAGGGTGTTAACAACAAATCCAATATGACCTGACATCAAAGGAATTAATTTGCATATTCTTGGCCATGGATCAGATTCTGACACATGTAATTTGGTACAGAACAAACAAATAAATAAATAAATAAATAAATAAAAAATAGAAAGCCCATATTCACAGTGGAAGAGATAAAGGAAATGATGTCCCACGTGCTATTGATGGTCCACAAACTTTATTGGTCCACAAACTTTATCTGAAATAGATAATAAAGTTTGTGGACCATCAACAGCACGTGGGACTTCATTTTCTTTATCTCTTCCACATGTAGTTTGGTACAAATCCATGATTTATGCTGCTGAAATGACAGTCTAGCCAGATCATGAGTTAAAGACCACTTTGCAGTTTAAGAATTTGCTAGATATCATAAATATAAGAAATAAAGACAGCAGACATTTCTGTACAATTGTGAAATACATTTTAGCAAAATTAAATCTTTTGGAGGCTATCAGCAAACTGGGAGCTTACTTATTCTCTCAGTCTTGCTGCGTATCAGTTCACTTTATTCAGGTCTCTGCCCATTGCCAATTCAGTAGTAATTTTCAGATATTTCCTGGAAAGACTTCCATTTATTTCCCCATTCTAGAATTAAACACCTGGGATTTTTTATTCCACTTAATATATGATGAATGGAGTTTGACTCACCCACATCCACACTGAAACCCACCTGTGCATCCATACAATGATTGCTGGTTTGATCCTGTATGGTTCAATCAGATAAATTGAGTAAGCTATCAAGGTCAAAGATAGCCTATTGGTAGTTTGTAGGGCCCATTTAGCGAGACTCTGGGGAATTTATTTTCTTGAATTACAGCTTTCAAAATCTCCCAGCCAGCATGGCCACTTGCCATGCTGGCTAGGAATTTCAGGGAGTTGTAGCCAAAAATATTTCCCATATTCTGTATCTCTAGCCTGTCCCTTCTCCATCCAAACTAAGGATGCAGGATATGTACTTCATAGGTGCTTCATTCAAAATTTGACTTTCATTTAAAATTAATTTCAGAAGCCTTGAAAAGGCTTTTGAAATAGTTTCTAAACACAGAGGACTAAGAATCGCTAATGTCACTTTTGAGATTTCATAGCAATGAAAGGGCTGTCCTGGGACAGGAAAAGGGATGCTATTTGATGTAGGACAAAGTAGCAGAGCTGAGATATTGGCTATTGTCAAATGTGCACAACATGCCGGTATTGTGCTAATGGGCTTGCCATTGTTTTGTAAAAGTTTATGGATCTTGGTTCAGCATTCTTTAAAACATTTTCAGAAGCTGTAGAACAACAAACATTATGGGAGATTAGATCAGAATGTTTGCCATATTGAGCATTCTGCTCCCTGAGAGCTAATAAATGATGGCTGCCTAGAACAGCTACCATGTATGAAAATAACAGGATGGGTGATATCACAATCTTGTCTGATAATTGTTGCTTGATATATCAAGTTCCTGGTTTCAGACAATTCTCTGCCTAGCAAATTTTGCCACATATTTATAAGATCAAGTTAGGAATCCTTCCTAAATCATTGTCATACCCAAAGAGGATTAAACAAAATTCCATTTTCCTGTCTCTTTTTTTCAACAGATAATAGCCATCCAACTAACTACTTGGAGTCATTCTCTTCCATTGTCCCTCTGCTGTATGACTGAACTGGATAAAAGTCTCATGTAGTTATTTCCCATACAGCTTTCCTTATATGTACAGAGAAAATTATCTCTCTTTTCTTTATATACACCCACATTCACATCTGCACCCACACTCCTGCATGAATTATATGGTGTCTGTCTATCTACCCATCCATCTAGACCAGGGATGGGAGTCATGTGGCCAGCCAGATGTTGTCAGAATGCAATTTCCAGTGTTACACACTACTGACTGAACTATAGTCCAGCAACATCTGGAGGACCAAATGATTTTCACTTCTGAGCTAAACATTTCATTGGCATAGTGTGGCAGTCACTATTTCCAAACATGATAGGGGTCATTTAGTGATTGCCTATCCCATAGATGCCATTTTCAGAGACTTTGTCGTCAAGAAATGTACCATAACCATGAATCATGTGCTTGGCCTTGTGAAAGGGTGTAAGAAGTGCTAAAGCAGCACATATTCAAGGTCTAAAGTTTCAAAGGTAAGGTTTAGAAACTCGAAGATACAGATTGTGATTTATGGTGCATCTACACTGTAGAAATAACATAGTTTGACACCACTTTAACTGCCATGGCTCCATCCTACATAATCCTGGGATGTGTAGTTTTGTGAAGCATCAGCACTCTTTGGCAGAGCCCTTGTACAACTGGAAATCCCAGGATTCCATAGGATTGAGCTACAGCACTTAAAGTGGTGTCAGACTACATTATTTTCACAGTGTAGATGCACCCATAGTGTCAGTATATGGATTTAAAGACAAAGGTGATATGATCAATGTCAGGAATGGAAAAAAATGAACAATTCATAAACATTTTGATGGGCTGGAAAGATATGTGATAATATTAAAAGGTGACAGAGAGAGGCTACAGTAGTCTAAAGAAACTACTAGAGCTTATGAAAGGACAATCATGAAATGAAAGACAAGATCTATACCACAAAAATGCCTGCTGTCTAATTATGCAAAACAAATTCAGGTTGGAGGAAGAAATAAACAGAAGCATTCCGAGACACTCAATTTATAGTGTATCACATGCACAGTTTTTCCCCTCACTTATTGTGTGAAATTTGGACAACTTCCTTTGGAGAAGTACTTCTGCTTTGGGGAGCTTTCGTTTTGCCAGTTCTCAGAGTAAATATAAGAAGAAAGATGTTCCTTGCTCAGTTGCCACTGCCAGTACTATTTCAATGAATGAGATGAGGAAGACAGGAATAGTAATAGCAAGTACATTTCTATACCGCTTATTAGAGCACTTAAGCATGCCCTAAGCAGTTTACAAAGTGTAAGCTACATTGCCCCCAACCAGCTGGGTACTCATCTGAGGGGGCATTCAGACTACCTTTTGTACCAAATTGTAACCCGGATTAAAAGTGGGAAGTTCCCATTGGCACTGGTTTAAATACATCAGAATTAGGGTCTTGCACACCCGATCCAGGGCAAATCCCCCTTAGAGTGGTTTTTCTGAAAGTGGATTATTTCCAGTTTCTTTTAGGAAAACCCGTTTCTTCTCTGCTGCCAGGAGGGAAGAGGCTGGCACGCGGGGGGGGGGGGGGGGGGGGCGGGGAGGCAAGGGCTTCGAAGGTGGCATTGGGCTTGAATTTACAAAAGATGTTGGAGGGTGAGCGGGAAGAATGGTTGAAAGAACATGCTCTATTCACATTAAAATGAACATATATTCACTCTTGTCATGTTAAAACGTGAATAGAATGATTATCCAATAAATCCCAGTCCATACCTCTTAATATAAAAAAATTAATTAGCAGGCAGCAGCCCCCCCCCCAGCAATGCTGAAGGACAAGTGGAAGCAAGATTGAAGCAGAATTGAAGCATGGCTTCATGGGAACCCCCCTTCCAAATGGGGGGGGGACCAGGATCAAAGGAGACATGCACATCACATCAAACAACAGCACACTGAGTGTGAAGGTGCCTAGGAATAGGGTTTGTGACTTTGCTAGTTCACCGAATTTACTTAACTGTGGATTGATGCGTGATTGCGTTCGGACTGCCAGCAATCACGTGTGGTAACCTTTCAAGCAATATCATGAATACGCATGATTGCATTCAGGATTACACTGGGTTATACTTCCAATTTCAGTTGTGTGATATCCTTCTATCACTAGTCTTTTCTATCCATAAACCTATGAATGGATTATTGCATAATTGCCTTTGAATCAGGATTTGGAGAATGATTTGGTAAAGGCTAAAATGTTGGACAGGATAATCCAGAACTCTTCATTGGCCATCTGGATATAAAATAAAATAAAATAAAATATGCAAAAGAAATGCAAGTTGGAAAAATAAATACAATAGAAACTTGAACAAGCTCTCATTTGCAGTCCTCTCCCAAAGACTTTATCTGGTGTAGACAACGATTTTAATAAATGTCATGTAAGGGATTATGCTTCTAAAGATCATTTATTACTGTTTGTACACAGACAGTCATATGACCACCTTGACTTTGCTTCTAATATATTTTTAAATGGAGGGCAACTGAGGTAACAGACAAAGGTCTTGCATAACAAAGTAAGCTAATCAACCATTGCTTCATTAACTCACCACCCCTCATCCCCCACCTCCACATCTAAATAGAAAGGCAGGTGTTAAATATAAACTGCTGATCATAAAAACCAATGGAAAAAAGTGCCCCACCTAGTTCATGACCTAAGGCAGGTGGAAGGAGACAGAGTGAAATTGCTGGGTTATATAACTTTCATTTATTGTATGTGTAGGTTGCATATGACCACTAGATGCTCCCCATCTCCTTTCCCTTCCTCAGATAAGGCAGCTTCTTTAGCTGACCAGGAGAAGATCTATCTACATGTGAATGTAGGTTTTCAGAAACATCAACATGCCCAGCGTATGTTGCTATTTATTTGTTGATTGGGCCAACCAACATGCACAATTACATGTTGCAAGCTTTCAAAGTCACACTGTCTTCTTCATCAGACAAACAGGAGAAAAAAAATTGAAATGTCAGTCATAGGCCTATATTTTCTGTTTCCAGACTTAGTTCAGATGGTAGGGAGGGCTATCTGCAGGCTGGCTCCTCCCGCTTTGGCCATGCAGACACCGGTAGATTTTTAAAGTCAAGGAAATTTAATGTCCATTTGCAATTCAAAGAAGATGTTTCCTTGGAATCCAGCATTGGCATGCTTTACTTCTACACCATCTAAAACTTTCCTGATGCAAAACATGAAGATCTCTTGAGAAATTCAGTCTTCTCTACCTACATAGAAATTTCCAATCGTGATCTATTAATAATACAGTATCACATACACCCTCCCACCTTCCCTGGTGTCTCACTTGCCCAGCCACCCCCTGCAGCTTTGGGTGGACATTTAGGGGCTGGCATCCCTCCAGCAGCCCCAAATACTTGTACCATGTGACAGCAACACTAAGGAAGCCACTGGACCTGCTGTAACTCAGTGGAAGACCTTGAGCCAGACTGTTTCTCACCCTGACCCAATCACGATCTATTAATGGTGCAGTATTTCACAGGGCTATTCTTGTGAGGACAAAGCACAGAGGAGAGTCATTCATTCTGCCTTGAGGAAATGTGGGATATAAATATAATAAACAAACAAACAAACAAACAAACAAACCATGTTGACTCTCAAGTGAGTAGAAAAGAGACAGTGCTGACTGTATTCTTAGAAAGACTGTGCAAAACTTATCCTTTATGTATGTTTCCTTATCCTTTATGTATGGTTTTCACTAGACACATCTCTGAAGAACTCAAATTTGCTTGCAAAGCTATCCTGATTTAACAACAAGCATCTAGTTTGATTTGTCACCAGCAATGATTGTGACAACTGAAGAGAAAATACAGGCTAAGTATAGGCTGCAGTTGTGTATGATGTGGAGTCATTGGCATCTGGTTTGCATAGCTCTGTGGGAATACAAGGATAACAAGTGGGCAGTTCAACAGCTGGAGCTGCTGGAGGGAGGATTTTTCAATGGGTCTATTGGCACATGGTTTGCATCTGGCATGATTTCTTTTTAATGCATCAACTTACATACAATATGCCCCTCCCTAACACTGTTAAACACTGCACATCCATTCTGGCCTCTCCCATGCAGACATGTGGAGCAGCCTTCAGAAAGCTATCAGAAGGAATCTGCAGGGTCACTCCCACCTCCAGACAGACAGATGCAGACAACTGAAATGCATACAGCTAAAAGAATTTTAAAAATGGTCAACTTAGTTTGAAACAATGGAAGTCTGAAGGAGATTTTTGCACTGTTTTTCTTTTAATTAGCCTTGCAATGTACTGCTATCATTGTTTGGTCTGATATGGCTCTAAAGTAAAAGACTTTATAAAAAACATTTTGTTGTAATATTGGAAGATGAACTAAGAATTATCACTCAGTGCTTTTTTATTCTATCCTATTTTTTAAATTAGTGATTAATGCAGGTGATTAGATTTTTTGTTGTTGTGTGCCTTCAAGTCATTTTGAACTTATGGCAACCATAAAATGAATGTATCATGGGAGGAGGGTTGGCAAAATTTGTTCAGAGGGGGCTTGCCTTTGCCCTTCTCTGAGGCTGAGAGAGTGTGACTTGTCTGAGGTCACCCAGGATTTCCATGGGTTTGAATACCTGCTCAGCCATGAAGGCACACAACAACAAAAAATCTAATCACCTGAACTTCTCTGCCTGAGAATTCTAAATACCCCTCCTTAAAACTGCTAATCCCAGCATGCAACAGGAGGCAGCTAGAGGAGTCACACTGGAATAGTACCTCTTTAAGAGCTCGTCTGATAAACACCTCTGTTTGTAACTTAAGAAATCAAAATGGAAGGAGAGGTTGCCTAAAATATTCATTGGAGTACCACATGAGGGCCATATAACTCACAAGGATGAGTTTGCATGCTCTTTATTGAGGAAACAGTGCTGTATAAATGTTACTGTTCACCTCAAACCACGTAGCTAATGAGAAGATAGAGCTGTTCCCAGTTGGCCAAGGCTGTTCCTGGAAACTAAAATGTCACCCTCATCCTCTGTTATATAGCTGCTGGTCTCTCCTTTCCATGTCTTGCTTCACTTTCTATTCCTTCAAACAACAGTTACTCCTATGGATCAACTATTTCAAGCCCTCAGCATTTTAATCAAGTTTACATGTAAAACATTACCTTGGCTTGCTCTCTGGATCCATTACATTAAAAAGCCTCTTCCAAAAGAGTTATTTGCATTTTCAGTGTATGAGAACAAATTAGTTGGTCCAGAGTGTTAGCATGATAAAAACACCCAGCCTTCCTTCTAGGCTTTTGGCTGTTGTTTGTACAGCAGGCATTTCAGAAGTTACAATTAACACAGCAGCATCTCCTGGCTTTGCCTTCCTTTTTTTTGATGGCGAATTACGGGAGAAGCCCAGGCTTTCAGGATACTAAACTGAGTGGCTCAAAAACACAGTGCCCTCTAACTCAGCAGATTTCATGACTTCGGCTAATGTTGGCCAAAGTAAGCAATGAAGATGAAGTCTGAATTCAAAGCAAACATTCTCCTTTATTCCTAGTGGATTTTAAAAAAGCAAACAAGACCAGGATTATGGGGAGGGGCAATCAGGAAAGACCTGTGGCATACATTGTTGAACCAAGATATCTTAATAGCAGGAAATTAGCACTTATCCGCCCAGCCAATTTTATGATTTTTGAAGACTGCGTTTTAAAATATTTATTATCATTATTATTAGGGAGGTGTATTGGAGCTTTTTAGTTTGCCCTCCTTTTTTCTATGTGCCTGCTTTTCCTCCAGCTGTTTTAGCTACTGAGCATGTCTGGAACCAAACCTGCTGAATTAGAGCACTTTTATGAGTTATATAAGATATATAAAAAAGAAGTGTTTACTTCAGGTTGAGACAGACATTGCCAGCATGCCTGTCTCTCATTCACCTTCATTTTCATTCTGCACCCTGGAAAAGGCTGAACTCTCTACAGTGTTGATACTGATACATTCCAGCTATTTGGGCATTGATCAGTTACTGACACCCTCCAGAAACTGTTAGATTATGTCCTTCAAAGTTAATAAGTTTAGAGACTAATAAAAAAGAAGGAATCACTAGCACCACTCCTCCTACTTCCCCATGCTGCATCTGTTGCCATTTTTGAGGGTGTAAAAATGTAGGAGCTGCATGGGCCTTATACCGAGTCCAACATTTCATACCTGAAAACTGAGACACACGTGAGAAAGTCACATCAGAGCATGGTCAAGATGGCATTTCAAGCAATGTCTTTAATTGGGCTGCCTGTTATAATGTGAAAAAATTGGTATCTGCAACTGTGTTGTGAAACTTATTCTCTACCCCATTCCAACAGCCCTATGTGAATCTGTGTAAACTCCCTCCCCCACTTTCTGAACTAAACTCATGGTTCTCATCATTTAATATCATGGCTGTACAAGCTACCAGAGATGGGATACAAGCTGTTAAAGGGTTGGTTGAAAACCAGCCTTCCTAGAGTAAATAAAATGGTAAAAATGTACTATTGGCAAACATCTGCGCCAGTAAAACCTGATCACTCAAATGTTCATGGCGAATGAATCTTGGTGGAGCCTGATTATAGCCAGAACTAATTCATTCAGAAATTTCAGGAACATTCACAGCATTGTTATGATTGCTTTTGGCTCTTCATTCAGACTTCTGAGAAGGCATTTTTTTTTTTTTTTTTTGGAATACAGAAATTTGAACCCATTCAGAAAATGACAACCTTAAATTAACAATTATAGTTAAAGTGAAGGAAAAGCTGTCTGTTTTAAAATGGCAAGTAAGTGATTTATTGTAATATAATCTATGTCCTCCGCATCCATTTTTGTGTTATCACAGAGGTCTGTCCTCTCTTCATCTCTTTTCAGCAGATTAGGGAAAGTGGGCGGGGGGGGGGGAGTCGCCTTGGTCCACAAAAGCACCTTCACTTTGACCAGGAAACTTATTTGGAAAACAGACTACACTGAGTGCATTTACTTGACTCTGGAGGCCAGGGACAGTCTAGGGATTCTGTTAGTATACTGTCCATCCCGTTGCTTAACAGACTCCTTGGCCGAGCTGATACAGCTGGTCTCGGAGCTGGTGCTGGAGTCTCCCAGGCTTCTTCCTGGGGAACCTCAACATCCCCTTCGAGTCTGGCTCATTAGATCTAACAGATGCAGCTTGGGGGTTCATGATTTCCATGACAACCATGGGCTTGTCCAATTGGTATCAGGGCCAACACATTGTGCAGGTAATACACGTGGTCTTTAGTATGGATCAGGAATATCCGTGGGCGGAGATAATTCACACCTCTGCTCTGTCATGGACAGATCATTTCCTGGTCAAAGTGGGACTGAAGGTCACTTCCCATATCCCCCTCGGGGGTGGAGGACCTATTAGAATGGTCCGCCCTCGAAGGCTGATGGAACCGGTTAAGTTCCAGGAAGCCCTAGAGGGTTTTATGGTTGGGAACGATGGCGATTCTGTTGAAGCCTTGGTTGATATCTGGAATAACAATCTTACCAGCGCTGTAGACATTATCGCTCCTGAGCATCCTTACCAGCCTGCTTCAAATCGTAAATCATGGTACACAGAAAATCTTTGTAAAATGAAGCGGACTGCGCAACAACTAGAATGCTGCTAGCGGAAACATTAACTTTTGTCTGACAAGACATGCCATAGAGACTTTTTGGGTTCCTATGGAGTGGCAATAGATGCAGCAAAGAGCTCTTTCTATACTGCACGTATTGCATCTGCAAGGTCTTGTCCCGCAGAACTGTTCAGAGTGGTTAAAGAGTTAACTACACTGTCTCCTACCCTGAACCCCCTTTTGGAACCAACTATAGTGTGCTGTGATGTTTTTAACGACTTTTTTGCAGATAAAATCTCTCAGATAAGAGCTGATCTGGACGTGGGCATTTTACCAGAAATTGTAAAAGAGATGTCCAGTGACTCCATGGACTCTGTTAAACTGGATCATTTTGAGTTTGTAAATACCGATGAAGTGGACAAGCTTCTTGGTAGTGTAAGGAAGACAACCTGCCATCTCGATCCTTGTCCATCATGCGCAGGGAGGTGATGCAATAAAATGTTTATTAAGATCCATAATCAATGCATCCTTCAAGGAGGGTAAATTTCCATCAACATTAAAACAAGCGGTGGTCAAACTGCTCTTGAAAAAACCCTCCCTTGACCTCCTGGTGAGAAATAACTATAGACCGACTTTTCTTTTACCAATCTTAGACAAAGTGATCGAGAAGGCAGTTGCCTTCCAACTCCAAGCTGTCTTGGAGGAAGCCAATTATCTGGACCCATTTCAAATTGGCTTCAGGGTGGGATACGGAGTTGAGACTGCCATGGTCACCTTAGACGATGATCTCTTAGTTGAAAGGGGAAGTGTGACCCTGTTGGTGCTCCTGGACATCTCAGTGGCCTTCGATACCATTGACATGGTATCCTTCTGGAACGCCTGAGGGAGTTAGGCATTCAGGGCACTGCACTCCAGTGGCTCCATCCCTACCTCTCAGGCAGATTCCAGATGGTGATGCTGGGAGACAGCTGCTCTTCTAAAAGAGAGCTGACATCTGGCATCCCTCAGAGTGCCATTCTGTCCCCCATGCTGTTCAACATTTATATGAAGCCACTGGGTGAGATCATCCAGAGACATGGGGTGTGGTGTTATCAGTACACTGATGACACCAAATCTATTTCTCTATGACTCTGACTACTGCAGTGACTAAAGATGGCATCTCTCCTTTGGATGCCTGTCTTAGATCGGTAATGGGCTGGATGAGGGAAAACAAACTCAAGCTGAATCCAGAGAAAATGGAGGTACTTGCGATAGGTACCCCAAGTCCAGGGAAGGAGATTTGTCAACCTGTCCTAGATGGGGTCACACTTCTCCTAAAGGACAAAGTTTGTAGTTTGGAAGCACTCCTGGACTCATCCCATTCAGCCAAGCTGTTTTCTGACAGCTTGGCTGAATGAATAAGAGAGCAAACTAACAGGCACTTTGCCACACTGCCAGGATGGATCTGGTCACCCTCTATCCACAGCTTTCATGTCTTGGGACTGTGAATTTGCGCCACGTTTTAGTCTGAATTTAAAAGAGCTATCCATAGTTCTAAACCTCAGTCCCATATAGCTTCAACACTTTTGAGTTCCACCTAAATTTTGGAGCATATTCACTGTCTCACTGACACTGTACCCACAGAGCAGAGCATTGCAAAAATTGACCTAAATCAAGAAGAAGCAAGCTTGTAATCCTCACAAAGAATGGTCAAGGCCAAGATTCATCTGATGGAGGTGTTGTCATTTCAGTAGGATGGATGTGTGCATATCAAGGCAAATACAGTCAGGAGGTCTTTTATTAGTTGAAGATATATTCCTCAATTCATTCTGTTCGTTATAAATATTAACAATTGTGCGGCTTTGACATTCCCTATTCCATCTCAGTATCTAGCTAGTCTGCCATGTTGGATCTAATGTAGGCTTACCTTTTCTCATTTCAGTCTGGGGACTGAAAAATCTGTATATTTTGTTGACAGGTGAGGGGCACTTGGAAATGCATTCCTACTAGTATAAGCTTTTCTCCATAGATTAACATAGTCACCATCTTAAATGAAATCCTCTTGCAAAATAATGGTGGGAGAAATCCACCTTAGGTTCCAAAATTCATGCCTCTTTTCTTACCTGTGGTTATCACCACATAACCTCAGCTCACAACACAAAAAAACCTAGTTGTCTCTACCTGCTCTGACCATGGTGGCAACCCTTTAAAACAAATGGATTTCAATTAAAAGCAGCTCTCCAGTTTGTAGCACTGCATACTGGAAATTGGCTGACTGATTTCATTTCTGAACAAGAATGTAACTCTAGTCTCTTGCCAGTTTATACCATTCCCCATGTCCAGTCATAGACAATTTCTCATGGGCCCAAAACTTTCAACAATACTCCATTATATTTCATGACTCATAAAATGGGCTGTTGCCCATGGAAAGCCATGAATTTTAGGGCAGGCTGTACTGCTCCCTCCAGCATGTTTGAACGGGTTGCGCAGCCTTCAAGATGTAGCATGGTTTATTATTCTCTCGGCTTGCGCACTCTCTTTGCTTTCGGTAAGAACATATTGCATCAGAAGGGGAAATAAAATTAAATACTCTGATGCATTTCAGTGAGAAATTAAATGTTCAGTAAAACTGGCCACTGGCAAACATCAAAGGATAGAGTAGGGATGCAAATCTGAAACCTTTTTGAGATAAGCAAACCTCATAAAACTCTAATGTAAAAAAGAGAATATGACAAACCCTCTACTGTTACTGTCTTTTAATTTCATTTTGTGCCTCTGTAATTTGTTCTCCCTGGTAATGTACAGACCACCTTGTATACACTCAGAATAAAATGACATAAAATAGGTGGCTCTTTCAGACTCTGTTATCTTGGACACAAACATGAACATTCATATTAATTTCTGCAGGGATCACAATTACAATCCTATATTCAAAATTTCATCATGTATATATGCACTGGATTACTGTGACTGAAAAGTCTCTTGATTAAAACTGGCTATTAACAAATTCAACATAAGTAAAATGTTCTCCCCATTAACAATGCAAATTAATATTTGTAAATTAATACTTAAATGTGCAGCTACTTGAAGCTCTGCAAAAGTTAGAACAATTCATCTCAAATAGTTCATTTTGATTTTTAACCACACTCTTTTGAGATGTTCTGATCAGGTAGCAATGCATTCAAAACATACAATGGAATATTAATGAAAAAAAGAAAATTCAACAATGAAACCCCATTTCTAGCATTTTCTATATAAGGGTTGTCTCCTCCTCCTCCCCCTCCTCTTCCTCCTCGAACAACAAAAAATTACCTAATATTTATATGATAGTTTGTATGCCCCCATTTTAAAAGAAAGAAAATAACATGCTTGCTTAAATATCACAACATGAATTTTCTCCTCCTTTATTCTAACCAAAACAGGGACTCACAAATGAAACAAGCAAAACTGCCTGTCAGAGGCTTAAATGTGGATCCAGTGGTAAAAATAGGCAACTAATTTCACTGGGTGTTGAATACTACATGCTTTATATTTTTCTTTCATTTATAAAAGATTGACATCTTGATTGCAAATGTTTGAACAGGCACATCTACCAGTGATATTAGCATAATGTTCCTAGGACACCAGTGTATCTTTATGCTTTGTGATATGGAAATAGGGAGCTCCTCACTGTGATTACATCTCATGTTTAGGCCTTGTTCTACAAGCTGATATACAGTCTGTCCTCCACATCCATGGATTCAGCTATCCACAGCTTAAAAAAATATTCCAAAGCTATATAATTCTGCAAACTAAATCTTGATTTCTCCATTTCACATAAAGGGCAACATTTTACTATGCCACTGTATATAATGGAACTTAAGCATCCATGTGTTTTTGTATTCAAGGGGGGGGGGAGTCCTTGAACCAAACCTAGTGGATGCCAAGGGCCCACTGTATAGTTCTAGTGAGTTCCTAGCCTTGACCCTGAGGAAAAGTAATGAGCACAACCAAGGCTTTTGTTGCCTCCATGAAGTTTTCAGAATCTTTGAAAGTCTAGTTGTTTTTCTGGTCACAGAAGGGACAAGCTTTTCCTAATAAACAGCCTGCCTTTCTTCCTTCATGATCAGTGTGCCTACAGTCCTTTTCCTTCTGGCATTACTGCCTATGCCAGTGTAATGTACTGACAGAATACCAGCGTAAGTCTTTAACAATTCAAGAGGGTCATTCACACGTTGTTTTCTTTTAGCATGACTATGCAAATAATCTCACTCACATGTTCTGGAATCACATTTGCGAGTTCACACATGTCAGCACTCGAATAAAGATGGAGTCGATGCAAATTTGAAGCATGTTCAAAGCATGCAGTTTTATCCCAGTTTATCCTGGGTCTATTTGCGTTGGTTATTCACATGACCGAGAATCCAAATCTTTTAGAAAAACTTGGGGGAAAAATAAACATTTATTATTCCAGGTTAAGTGGGCCTTTTGACAGCCTTCTCCCCAAAACCTTAATTGGATGTATGTGAAATGCATGTGAACAACAAAGATTCAAAGGGTAATACCAAAGATGTTTGGTATTACCCTTTGAATCTTTGTTGTTCACATACATTTCAAATCCAAATACAAAGATGTTTGGTATTACCCTAACACTTCATAAATACTTTAAGTGATTTTACGATGCACCCATGTGATACGTGGGCGCCTTTTACACGGCTTTTGGCTTATGCTGAAAGCCACGTGACGGAACTAGACTGGCGCACACGCCCATGGTGCACACACCGTGCCGCGCCGCATGCACGAGCCCCATTATTTTCAATGGGGCTTGAGCATATGTGCTATTTGCTTTACACGCGCGGGGGGGTGCGGAACGGATCCCTGTGTAAAGCAAGGGCGCACTGTATAACATTAAAGACATTTTAATATTATTTAATATTTATTATTAATAAGATAAACAAATAAAATAATGATATTCAATGATATTCTCCACTGGTTGATTAGTTATGTATGCATAACAATCTTATTTATGCATGCATAACAATGCAGTAACATCTCTTGACCCTCGAGTAATGAGCAAAGCTGCAATCAGGGGTCCTATTCTTTATTGTCACAGCCTCATTTGCTGTTGGGAGGGAGGTGGAAGTGTTATCGTCCCTGTGCCCAGATCAGCAGCAGAACAGATCTCCTTCACCCAATGCAGCTGCTGGCTGTTAAGGTAAGGTAAACTATGCAGTAAGATTACATAGTTTGACTGGACACAGAGCATTTATAATAAATAATAATAAATTGTTTTTTATAGACCGCTTTTCCTAAGATCAAAGCGGTGTACAGCATATAAAATAGGTACAATAAAAATAAAATGGCACATTAAGACAATTTAACACACATTAATACAGGTTACAATTACAATATCAATTATCTAAAAACATACTATTCAAAAATATTAAATTTTATTAATTTAATAAAATTACATTTTATTAATATTAAATCGTAATCAGTAGGAGAAGACTTTTATTACAAGGAATTGGGAGGATAAGCTTGTAGGAAGAGGTAGGTTTTTAATGCCTTTTTAAAGGCCTCTACCGTTCCACTGAGGCGGATCTCTTCTGGTAGAGCATTCCAAAGAGAAGGCGCTGCTGCTGTAAAAGCCCTTTGATGGGTGGTCGACAATCTCACCTTAGGATAATTGAGTAATAATGTACCTGTTGTTCTGAGAGTGCGGGGTGGATTATGCAGGGAGAGGCATTCCCTCAAGTAACCTGGGCCCAAGCCATTTAGGGCTTTAAAGGTGATAACCAACACTTTGTACTGGGACCGGAAATGGATTGGCAGCCAGTGAAGAGATTTTAAAATGGGTGTTATGTGGTGAGATCTAGCTGTCCCCGTAATCAATCTGGTTGCAGCATTTTGAATCAATTGAAGTTTCCAAACCTGATACAAAGGTAGCCCCATGTAGAGCGCATTGCAGAAATCCAAACGAGAGGTTACCAGTGCATGTACTACATTTTCAAGGTCCTTTCGGTCCAGACAGGGACGTAGTTGGTGTATCAGCCGAAGCTGGTACCAAGTGCTCCTGGCCATCGCATCTACTTGAGATGATAACTGCAGAGATGGATCCAGGAGTTCTCCCAAACTATGAACTGTGTCCTTTAGGGGAAGCTTGACCCCGTCCAGGACAGGATGACAAATTTCCCTGTCCGGACTTGGAGAACCTATCATGAGAACCTCTGTTTTCTCTGGATTCAGTCTGAGTTTGTTTTTCCTCATCCAGCCCATTACTGCCCTCAGGCAGGCGTCCAGCGGAGAGATGCCATCCTTAGTCATTGTATCAGTCGGAGACATGGAGAGATAGATCTGGGTGTCATCAGCGTACTGATAACACCGTGCTCCATGGCTCTGGATGATCTCTCCCAGCAGCTTCATGTAAATGTTAAATAGCATGGGGAACAGAATGGTGCCCTGAGGGACGCCCGATGTAAGCTCTCTTTTACAAGAGCAACTGTCCCCCAGCTTCACCATCTGGAACCTTCCCGAGAGATAGGACCAGAACCACTGGAGCACAGTGCCCCCGATACCTAACTCTCTCAGGCGTTCCAGAAGGATACCATGGCCAATGGTATCAAAGGCCGCTGAGATGTCCAAGAGCACCGAGTTATATCTCCCCTGTCGGTGGCCAGACGGAGGTTATGGATGCATAACTCTATATTATTGAACTGAGTAGAGAATGCCAGCCATCATCATCAACATTTAACTTTTTTAACACCAGGTTTTTTAACTATCTTGTTTTAAGCCAGCCTAGGTCTCATGATGGAAGAAAGGCAGGATAAATAAATAAATACAGTGGAGTAGCCACCACAAATGTCTTTTTGGATACACTTTGCACTGAACCTAGAGCACCTGATATCATGGGGAAGACACTTTCAGACAGTCTTAAACACCTTAGTGCAGGGAAATATACAGTACATAAACCATTTTAGGAACAGCTACTAACTCTTATTATAAACAGCATTTAAAAAAATGCAACTAAGGGGCTGTACAAACAGCCCTGAAGGGGCAGCCTCGAGGTGCCCCTTCATCAGCCAGATTGGGGCTGCAGCAATCATCTGCCATGGCCCTGATCGGGCCTTTCCAGGGAGTGAAAAGGAGCTGCAAATATCGGCTCCTTTTTGTGCCCTGGAAATGGTGCAATAGTCACAGTGCCTCAAACTGCTAACCTTCCAATCTTCTGATCATCAGAACTGGCATCTTAACCACTAAGCCGCCGCATCCCTACAGTATGAATATACTCAGTGCAAAACAACTTATTGTATAAACACTCTGCTACATCGCCTTGCTAATTTAGTGTATACAATAAGTTCCCTCCTACCTAGTTTTTCAGGTCACCATAAGTCAGAAGCAACTTGAAGGCACACAACAACAACAACAACAACAACAACAACAACAACAAATAGTACTGTACATAGAATTCTCTGCTAGAAGGTTCTGGTATGTAGTATAGGGCAGAACATTAGAGAGGTGTAGCAGAGAAGTTTAGGTATTACTACAAATTCCATTATTACATAGGATGAAGTTATGGCAGTTAAAATGGCATCAGACAGCCTAATTTTGAAGTGAAAAGACATGCTGTGTGTAAGTGTGTGTATGTGCCATTAAGTCGCCTGTCTACTTTTGGTGACCCCATGAACTTCATAGGGTTTTCTTAAACAATGAATACTCAGAGGTAGTTTTGCCAGTTCCTTTCTCTGAAACTTGGGCCGGTTACAGACCGGCACTTTAGTGCGTGACGAGCACGCACTAGGGTTACAAAAGGGTATGCACCACCCAACCCTAGTGCGTGCTCGTCATGCACTAAACGGCGCGGCCCTTCCATACGGCCGCCACCGGGAGGACATCACGGCCGCGCCGCCTCTAGACGGGGCAGCACGGACGTGACGTCCTTGCTCCGCGCCAGGGCGTTAGTGCGGCCTGAACACGGAGCAGGAAAGAGCTCCGTTTCGGAGCTCCTTCCGGTTAGTCCGCTGGGCGCAGCCTTCAGACGGCTGCCGCCCAGCGGACTAAAAGAGAAAGGGGTCAAGCGGCCCCTTTCTCCTTCTCCCTGCCGCCGCGGGGTGTCCTTGGGGTTGAAGCCCCATGGACACCCCTTTTCAGGCTGCGGGGAAGCGGCGTTTGGCTGCTTCTCCGCAGCCTGAAAGCGGCGGATCGGGGCCTCAGCGGCTGCCGCTCTGCACACTGAGGCCCTGATACACTGGGGAAAGGGGCTGGTGCAGACCGCCCCAAATGGGCGGTCTATAACCCGCCATAGTCTATAGCACCTGGTATTCGTTGGCAGTCTCCCATCCAAGTACTAATCAGGACTGATTCTTCTTAGCTTCTAAGATCAAATGGGATCTCGTGCTATTAGGTTACTAAAAACATGAAATAATTCCAGCAACTAGTTTACTCTGGTCTATTTTCTTGTGCTACTAGTAATGCTGATCAATACAAAAAATGAAACAAAAATAACAACAGACCAAACCTTTAACATCACAAAATAGTGTGCAGGTTTTTGATTTCTCTAGGTTGTTTTCATACCAAGGCTCCAGCCTGAGTTTACTTTGGCCTTAGTCGGCTGCCAAGTGAAGGAGAATGAAAATAAAGTGAACTTTACAGCCCATTGCTTCTGTAGTAACCCTCAGGAGTTATAACCTTCAGGCTATGTGAACAAGCTATAAACTGCCTTCTGCTGATTAATCCTCTGACAAGTGTATGATCTTGTTTTGGAATAGGGCTGTTTCATTCGTCACTTGGCTGAGGTCAGAAGTTTTTATGCAATCATTAACCAAAGGCAAGCAAATTAATTATGTAGTATCGTAACAGATCTGCCCATTCTTGAGTTTTGTCAGATTTCCAGGACTAGTGCCTGTGTTTATTTTATTTTTTTGCACAAACACCTAGTGGCTGGTCAAATTGGTTTCCCAACATGTTTACCAAGATTCTTTAAGCATTTGAACAGAATTCATATGCTGGTCATTACTACAGTGTGGAACAAAGATCTGCAAAAATACAAAATGTCTTAAGCCCTGTACAGACCAGAACTTTGAGCCAGCTGGAGGGCGGAGTTGGGGCTACACACCGTGCATGGTGTCAAGGTGCTCCTCTGGTGCTGCGTCCATACGATGGGCTGCATGATGGGGTGAGCTCTTGTCACTAGTCCCAGCTTCTGCCAACCTAGCAGTTCAAAAGCATGCAAATGCAAGTAGATAAATAGGTACTACTTCTCAGTGGGAAGGTAACAGAGTTTGGTGCAGTCATGATCACCAGAGCAGTCCTCGGACAATGCTGGCTCTTCAGCTTAGAAACGGAGAGGAGCACCGCCCCCATAGTCTGTTATGACTAGATATTCATGTCAAGGGACTACCTTTACCTTTATATTCTTACTGCACAGTTATAAAACTTTGATATTACTTTGTTTCCCATGGGCTCATCCTTTGGAATCTTACAATGTATAGTTTGGTACAGCCAGCATCATATAGTGGGTTGTGTTACCACTCTAGAGACCAGGGTTTGAGTCCCCAGTCCACCATGGAAACCCACAAGTTGACCTTGGGCAAGTTGCACTGTTTCAGCCTCAGAGGAAGGCAAAGGCAAACCTCCTCTGTGTTGGAAGTGCAACAGTGCTGTGCACTGAAAGAGTTAATGGCTCACAAATCTTGCCAAGAAAGCCCTATGATAGGTTGCTTGGCAGGCTTTCTGGGTGAGGACAGAATGCCCCATGGGAATGATGCTGCATCATGATGGAGCACCATTCCCAGGAACATTTTTGGGGTGAGATGGGGAGGAAAGATGGCTGCTCCCATGGGAAACCACAGGGCAGCTCCCCCCAGGCCAAGAATACTCCCAGGAATGACCCTACATCATGAAGGAGCATTGTTCCCATAGGGCATTCTTTCCCAGGAATTCTGCTGTACTGAGGGTAGCCAGGCCACTGATTGACGTAGTGGCAAAACTCTCTTTTTTAAAAAGTTATAGACACGGGGGGAAGAAAGGAGAGAAAACACATCTGCCTTCTTTTTTTAAAAAATAAAATTACCCCCACCCTTGCTGCCCTAAAATCTTCTTCCCTCGCACAAAAACTGATTCAGCCTTCTGTAAATTAACATGAAAGCCCATCTTCTCCTGAATGACTCTGCTCACATTTCATCAGAGGTTGTAGTTGCAAGGGATACAGGAGAAAGCCATTTGCAGTTGTGGCCATTATGCCATGTGGTGCCCTTTCCATGAGAGTTTGGGAGCTGATCAAGACATTCTTATTGCACCAGGGTTTTGGCTTATTTTTACCCTCATGATCTAAAATAAAAAATTTAGATCTCCTACTGTTAGGTAGGTAGACTTACAGTTTCGGCAGTCTACAACATTGTCTCCTAAAACTGGGGTTGCCAGAGTGAAAACTGGTGCAAGCTCCTGTATCTTCAGTGGTCATGGAGAAGAACGGATTTCAGCATGTGTTGCTTGTCAGGCAACTGGGTAGCAAGTAATACCTGCTGAAATTCTCTGTTTCACACAACTTTTAAAACTACAGGAACTCTCTCCAGTTTTCACTCTGGCAAGCCTGCAAAAACTCTGGAAAAAGTGTATTCAAGTTTGAACCACTTGCCACATAAATTGTTTTCTCTCCTATAAACCAAAAACGCCTATGATAAATATGGTCACAACAATGGGACTTCCACTACTAGGTCCCTTGCTCCCTGGCCAATATAACACATGTAATATAATAATAACAATAATAATAATATAGTTTATTTTTATTTCCCTGCCTCTCCTGGATGGATCGAGAGTGGATTACAGTTCACTAAAATATACAAAGAACACATTGATAAAATAGAATATCAATTAATATTAAAAGTAACTCATCATCAATTGGCAGTACAAGAAGGGGATGGGGGTTCTCTTATACAAGGTCGGGTGGGTAAGCTTGCTGAAAGAGCTCCGTCTTAAGTGCTCTCTTAAATGCCTCCAAGGATTCCATAGTTTCAGAGCAGGTGCAGTAAAGGCTCTTTGGGAAGTTGATATAAGCCTAGTTGATTTGTGTTCTAACATGCTCTTCCCAGTTATTCTGAGAGTGCGGGGTGGATTATGTAGGGAGAGGTGTTCCCTCAAGTGACTCAGACCCAAGCCATGTAGGGCTTTAAAAGTAATACTGAACACCTTGAATTGCACCCAGAAGCTGATCGGCAGCCAGTGAAGTGATTTTAAAACAGGTGTTATGTGGTCAAGCCCAGAAGAACCGCTGACCAATCTGGCTGCCGCATTTTGAACCAACTGAAACTTCTGAACTTGGTACAAGGGTAGCCTCATGTAGAGCGCATTACAGAAATAAAAATGAGAGATTACCAGTGCGTGTTCCACTACTTCCAAGTCTTTTTGGTCCAGATAGGGATGCAGGTACACACACACACAATTAAACAGCTAAAAGTTTTGGGACCTAGATATCTGTAGGAGTTCTTTTCCCTATATAACAAACAAACAACTTCATTTACATACCGCTTCATACCGACTTAGCAGTGTCTAAGCAGTTTACAACTGTAAGCTAATTGCCGCCAACAATCTGGGTACTCATTTTAGCAACCTTGGAAGGATGCAAGCCTAAGTTGAGCTTGAGCCCCCTTGGCTAGGATTGAATTGCCAACCTTATGGTTTTGAGTGAGTGAGTGGCTGCAGTACAGGCATTTAACCACTGCACCATAAGGGCTTGCCTGAGGCCAGTTCTGATTAGAGGCCCTCCTTTGTGTCTCATGCAATGGAGGCACATGAGAGGGATTTCTTGCATTCCACTTGTAGAATGTCCTCCTGTTGGAGGGATGAATGGTACCAATATTGGTTGTCTTTGACACTAGATCAAGGCATGGTTTTTAATGAAAGCCTGTAGGGTCTAGTTTATTTTTGAGCATGTGCATGATTTTTAAAAACTCGCTCAGCATTTAAAAACTGTTTTAACTTGTTTAAATTGTTTACTATGTTTTATCTTCTTTTAATTTAAATTCTTTAAATTGTGTATTGATTTTAATATGGAATTGTTTAAATCATTTATATTATTTTATCTGCTTCATGAAACTGCAAGGCAGCAAAACTGCAAGGCAGCAAAATAGGTTGGCCTGATTTGAGTGAAATCAATGCTTTTCCCACTTGGGGGGAATTGCGGAATTGTAGAACTGAGGGTTTTTTTTTGGGGGGGGGGGGCTTTTAGTGTTTGAATGGGACAGACTTGATTCTCCATACACAAATATAGCTTAGTACAATGGTCATTTTAAAATTTAGCAGTGCATTGAATTTTTTTACTGAGATTAGAAAATGTACTTCTCACACAGTACAAGTTTTTTTTAAAAAAAAGTCTTAATGCATGTTAATTTTGCACTCTACTGCTGCAGAGTATACTAAATACACACTAGTTTTTGAGCAACTCTGAGTTTTGAGCTGTTTGTTAAAGTCTGTTCTTTCATTTTGCATTGAGAGATTATTGTGATTTTCTTGTTTATATTTGCACCTATTTTTAATCTGTGCGGTAAGCCACTTTAGAGATCTTTGCAGCTAAAAAATAGTATAGAAGTTCCGTCAGGTGCCTTGAATCTATATATGGGGAGAAAGGCAGGATGATGATGATGATGATGATGATGATGATGATGATGATGATGATACTCTTCCAAACAAATAAAAATACATATTATTAATTTCAACACAATGTAGTAATTATCAGTGAAATGTTATGCATGTCTACTCAGGACTAAGTTCCATTGTGTTCCAGGAACAAAGGATTAGTTGTCATTTGTTTAGTTTCCCCCCCCAACATAAAATATTATTCTAGAATGCTATGGCTATGTTCTTGTTCATTTTCCAATGGATTATTCATATTCTTGGTGTGTTCATCTTATTTAAACATTAAGCATCCACACTTAATCAAGTCTGATGTTTCACAGGGAAACCAGCTCATCTCTCTCTCTGAATCTGGAAAGGGACAACGAGGGCAAAGGTCTTTAAATATGTCTGGTTCCCATGGGCAGTCTTGGGCTTCGCAACAACTTGTCCAGGTTCAAGGAACAGACTATTCTCAACTGTTTGGAAAGGACATGCATATCTGGCAGCTGGTCATTTTGGATTTTTGGTGCATCTGTTTGCAGAAATCCATAGACCATTTTTAACACATTCAAGATGTTAGGTTCCCCTGCGCTGGTAAGCACTGGTGAAACCAGAACAAATTGCTGTATATACTATTTTGTAAAAGAAACTGGATAGTTAACGGTGGAAAACAGATGTTTTCTTTTGAGCCCTGCTCTGAATATGACAGGAGAGGCTGACATTTACATCAGATGCTCATGTTTTTTGAAGGGCACATACATACCTAAAGAGATAAGTGGCCCATGAAAAGAGAATCTCTTTTACGGAATCTCATTCAACCATGCAGTTTCTCACTTTATGGCAGTTCCTTTTTCTCTTGGCTCCAAAGCATATTGTGATGGCATGTCATCTGAGGGTGTTTGTTAGTAGTGCTCTAAGCATTTGGACACAGCTTCATATCAACATGGGGGAATGTAACTTGAGGTAATTTGAAATTGCTTTAATGTACTTAAATAAACAGTAAAAAAACAACAACCAACAACTGCCATGTACGATAAGCCAGTTAAGGTCTGGCTATACGGTCTATCTGAAATCCATGGATTAGACTAGTAAAATTAAAATATCACACACTAACAGGGTGAGTGAATCAGGATGCAAGTGTTCATCCAGACATCATGATATTAAAATGTCTTAGGTTATTTAAAGCATTTCAGCCTGTATAATGTGAATTGCTGGTAGCTGAATAGAATTTAACCGGTTTGCCTGATGTATTGTGCTCAATTTGTGAAGAAGGAAATAACAGCCACACTAAGATGCATACGCATTGTTTATTATTATTATTATTATTATTATTATTATTATTATTATTATTATTATTATTATTATTATTAT